>NC_088332.1:19347500-19650000 GCF_036884655.1 Musa acuminata AAA Group
GAAAATAAAATTCCTGGTCTTCTATGCTTATTTGAAACATGAGCCATGTTTGTTTGAACCCTTTCATGAAAGACTAGATTGCTATCTTTAGTAAATTCTTTCATTGAAAATGTTATTCATTTATCTTTTATAATTTCTTGTTAAGGACTTCTAGTAAAGAACAGCTAGTTTTCTGCTTCATTATCATAGTGATCGCAGCCAGGGATTCCCATGCCAATTGACATGCACTGGCATGGATCCAAATATAGCATGCTAGAAGCAATATTGTTAATTCCTCTTAATGTCTCTCAGTGTAGAACTGTTGTTTTTAGGTGAGGGCACGATTTTAGAATGATTTTTCTTAGTAGTTTTAAGGAACATCTTTTCCAAGTGGTGGCTAAATTTTAAGTTGGACTATAGTTGTGCTTGAGTTGCCCTTTCCAAGTTGCACTTGTGCAATCTGAGAGTACAACCATTTGAGCAGGTGTAATTTTGCCTTAGCTTATGATTTTGATTGTTAATGCTTGACCAACAATTTTTTTTCCCTCATTACTATTGGCACTATTTCATACTTTCCTCAACTATTGATGTTCATATTGTTAGTGATGCCCTATGCTGGTTAGTACCATGGTCTGCAGTACCGACCTGTACCGTCCGGTACGGGTGGTACGTACCGGTCCGACAGGTTGGTATGTGGACCGCCTGTTACCGGTCCGAGTGCACTGTAGCAGTACTACAGTACTCGGCACACCTGAGTATACCGCTCGGTACACCTGGGTGTACCGCTCGGTATACCGTACCGTACCGGTACCCAGTGATTTCAATAGGCGCTCGGGCGCTCGCCTAGGCGCTCGGGCGAGGCGAGGCGAGGCCCGAGCGCCTCGCTTCATGTCCAAGCGCCTCGCTTCAACGAGGCGCCGCCTAGGCGCTTGCCCGAGCCCAGGCGTCAGGTGCTTCGGGCGAGCGCCCGGGTTAAACCAGGCGACCGAACCAGTGTTTTACATCTGGTTCGGTCTTCGGTGCTTTAGTTGGTTCAACCAACTAAATCACCGATAGGCTCCCTCTCACGATTTTCCCGACTTCCCCAACCCTAACACTCGCGATTTTGCCGTCGAGATTTCTTCTCCGTTGTCGTTACTCTCTGCTGCCGTTACCGCTGCCATTGTCGCTACTCGCCGCTGCCACAATCATCGCTCATCGCTGTTGTCGTCTCTCGCCGCTCGCCGCTCGCAGCTCGCAGCTCCTGCACCCACTCCCACTCCCGCTATCGCTCGCCACTCCTGCTCCCGCTCCCACTACTGCTGTCGTTGCCTTAGCAGCTTTGATCTTCTCACACTCTTCTCACTATACTGTTAACAGTATATTAACAGTATACTGCTAACTGTATACTAATAATAGTATTTTTATTTATTAGATTAATAATATATTATTTTAATTTTAATACTATTAATTTTTATTTATTTAAAATTATTGTTAGGTTTCAGAATAAATGACAAGTGTACAGAGCAACTCAATAGATTTGATGTAAAATTTTATTGTTTTGATTTTTGAGACTTTTTATTAATATGACATTGTGATTTTGTACTCGATTTTCTTAATTTAATAGCATATTTTTTATTTAAATAATTATATTAATTATATTATATATTTTTATATTTTAGCGCCTCACTTCGCTCGGGCGAGCGCCTAGCACCTCGGACGTTTTTGGACCTTGGCGCCTTTTGGCACCTAGCACTTTTTAAATCACTATCGGTACCGAGCCCAGGTCGAAACACCGGTACGGTACGGTATTGCGAACCTTGGTTAGTACTATCTTTTTTCGGAAGAGGTAGTGGCACTCAGTACTCAGTAGTCAGTACAAGTGATATGTCATTCTAATGCTTGAAGACAGATTCTTTTCACCATCCTGATCATCTTTAAGTCCAGACCAGCCCAAGCTAGTTGCTTAAACCTAGTTGAGTTGGGACAGGTCAATTTGGTTTATTTGAAGAAGGGATAAGGTTCTTTTTTGGATTTTGTTTCATCTTTTCCATTAGAATGCTATCAACAACAAATGGAAGCATCAGAATGGGGAGTCCTTGGCCACCAGAAATAAGGAGTCTTTGGCCAAAACAATGTAGATTGTCTTATTCCATTTCTTCCCTTCTTAATTTTTTTTTTTCTTTTGTTGCTCTGCTGCCATCAGCTTGCTTTTTCTGATATGAGGCAGACGACATGTTCTCCAACAGCTAACTAATTTGGAGGTGTTCCACAATACTGTGTTCCTCAACCCTTTCTTTATGTAGTCACCAATATTAGTATCTCATCTTAATGTTTCTATCTAGGGGTAAAACCAAAAATGTTCCAGAACAATAGACAAAGTGGAAAATTCAATTCCAATCTGGGTATAGGAGGTGAACTTTTGGCCAGTAAGGGGTATTTAGAGTTGTTTTGAGAAAGCAGTATGCTTTCCTAACTTGTCTCTGGGCCTGGGGTATCAATTGGTACAGCTGTGTTCATGTGCCTGGATGTGGAACAGTGCACCTATCAATGCATAACATTGTTTATTTTATCTTTATCTTTTGACTCATGCAAGTGGCTTCATATTTCTAATGTCCCATATTCTCTTATCTTGATGCTACCATAACCATGCTAGTTACTTGTTGGTTATACTTAAGAAACTATTTGTTGTTCTTAATGCCTATTTCTATTTTCTTTTCTGTTGTCTACAGATTTGACACATGTTCCTGCAATTTTACGACATTTATACCTTTCTAACTGGTTGTTTAATTCTTTCTGATATATGTACCATTTAGAGATGGTTGTCCCAGAAGTTGACAGCGATCTGCTTGGACAACTTGAATCAATGGGATTTCCTACAGCCCGTGCAACTAGAGCACTTCACTATTCTGGTACAATTTTGTGCAAAACTAGTTAATGGTTACATCTTTGGAATTTTGTTGTTTTTGAGAATATTGGTTGTTTTTCAATTTTTCTGTGGTACTAAAAGGGGTCTGCTTCTTGCTTGCTTCATCATACTGCAATCATGATGTATACCTGGTTTCTTGAATTTTGAAAACATAGAATTCATGATATTTTACTTTTTGCTTGATAATTGATCAGACCTTGAGTTTTTTCATAGTCTGAAACTAATAAACTGTGCTTTTGGATTCTTGTTTTATCATCGTGTTTATCCATTTAATTGATCACTAACAAGACTCGGAATGTATCATGGTTATCAAAATATTGAACACTGGTATATTCTCTTTTGTGTCAAAACTGTTCTGTTACCACGTCTTATTATTTGATCTCATAGTATATCAAAAAGAGCCACAGCCTTATCCATTGTGCTAATCTTCTTGCACTTGTTCACTTGCCTGTAGTATCTTGCAAGCAAGTCAAATAACATCAGTCTATGCATACGAATTCGCCTGGTATCTACTCAATTTTTTTGTTACCAAATATTTTATAGTGCAGAAGAGTAATTTGTTATGTCTTCATGATCTTAAAATGATGTTAACGAGACCACTACACTGTGAACTCTGCCTGCATGTACAAATAGCATTGTCCACAAAAAACAGTGGAATATGGTCTTTAGGTTCCTGGTGGCCCACGTGCATCATTTGTTAGAACAATATGAGTATTGTTCTTGTTTAATCTAACACCTAAGCGTAAGGATCAATGACTTCAAATAATTGGGAATGTCTCCATTAGTATTATTATTTTGTTGAGATTTTAAACATCAGGCTTTATTCTGTTTTAGGTAATAGCAGTATTGAGGCTGCAATAAACTGGGTTGCAGAACATGAAGATGATCCTGATATTGATCAGATGCCTTTGGTATGGTAACATTTCCTCATGATCATGGGCATTGTGGATATTAACTTGGATTTGCTTTCTTGGTGCAATTACATTATTTTCTGAATTACTTCATGCTTTAAAGAGCAAAATTTAAAAACATTATCTCATCCTGATTCTCTGTTTTTACTAAAATAGTGATGAGAAAGAGTAATTCCCTCCAAAACAGTATATATTAATCATGCAACAATTTAGCTTTGACATTTATGAAATGTAAGCTTTCAGATATATTTGTGCATGTGATTTTATATGTGACACTAAGTTGAATCAATTTTCTGGGTAGGCCAGAAAACATGTTTTGGTTTAGGCAAAGCCATGTTGAGTACATGAGGCATCTTTGGTTGCATGAGAAAAATATTTTTCCTTGAGAAACTCTTTTTAATGAATGTTTAAAAGGGAAGCAAAATAAATCTGAAAATTGTTTTTAGAATCCTTGCAAAAAGTTAATTTTTAATTTTGAATTTTTCTTCCTTTAGAAAATGAATAGATTTCTTCATATCCTCCTTTCTATAGCTTTTGAACATATATTTCTAAAAGAAGCAAATTTTACTCTCTATTGAATTCACAATTCGGGACATTGTTTATCAAGGAGTAAGCTTACTGTAGGAAATTTACTGGGAGATAAACTGATTGGTACGGCTACCAAGTTGTAGTGGACAGTAATCCTACTGCCTGGTATTGGTACTGGCATCTTCGTTTTGTTTGTCAAAACCCTGATTCCTTCTATTTTCCTCTTTTCTCTCTGCCTCCTACTCTGCCTATGCCTGACCGGTCTTGCTATCTTGTCCTCACATCGTCGCCATCTCCTTGCATCATTGCTGTTTCCTCCTTCGATATGTGTGGCGATCTTCTCCTTACGTCACCACTGCCCACTTGTCCTTCAATACATGTTGTTGCCTCGCCATCACTTTGTCATCCCCTTTTCTCCATCGGTACAGGTCACTGCTGCCTACTTGTCCTTCGTTATCACCGCTGCCTCGTTCAGTGTGTGTGGCCTCCTCATCCTCCTCTCTCTCTCACACACACAATTCCCACCCAAGATTGGTATTGGATTTGGGCCGAGATCAAAACCTTTATCTAAAGTTTCTAAACAACTGGTTTTTGTGTTTCGTGGAAAAGGTTTCCAGAGGCAGATCCTTTTTGCATTTTTCTATGTAACCAACTTGATCCTGGTGAAAACTGTGAACACATTTAGTTTCAGGACTGACAGTTGGGCTTTATGGCTGTGAAAAACTGGAATTAGAAGGCCATTATCTGAGGTCTAAGGTGGATAGTTTTAGTGTTGTTATGGTGGCTAATCTAGGAGTCATTTTGATGGGCAAAATACACAATGTACATATATCTCGTGCCTTGCACTAACAATATAATTTATTTTGTTTTGCCTCAAAAAAAATTATGTGATTAGTGCAATCTCATGCACTGCATTTGTTCTTTTTGTTTGGATATGAACTTTGCTCTTTGAATAGGATTGTTTTGCCTATGGATATACTGAAATGAGAAATTATTGCAATTTAACAGCCATTTAGCAGTTTTAGTTTTTATTTAACATAGCTGAGAACAGGGACCACTCCTAGATCATTGTGACTTTGTATATCTTTAATTTGAAAAATATAGAGTAACAAGCATGTCTTCCAAAATGTCTGTGCTTATTTGTTGATGTAATCTCAGATTCCCAAAGACAAAATGACTGAAGCCAACAAACCTTCTATGACTCCTGAGGAAATAAAGATGAAAGCGGAGGAGCTTCGGTTTGTATACATATTTTGTTTCATATGCTTATCCAGAAATCTTCTGCATCGAAATTATCTGTCACTGTGAAGTGAAACAAAAGGTCTTTAAGATGCATAATACTTGGTATGGTCCATTCTGGATTATGTTGACGGTCTATTTTTTAGTGATTTAAGCCTTATTGCCTTTGTTTCCAGATCTGGTTGGACCATACCACCATTACTTTTATTTAACATGTCATGCCTACTTTGTGAACATATTTACCAAGTTGTAATCATTGGGAGAGCTTCAAAATGGTCTGAATCATGGTCTTAAATACTGCCTGGACTGGCGTATTGGGTTGTATTTAATATTTATTGGTCCAGTGGCGAACCGACATATGGACCAATACCTTCTATTCATTCTTTTGTTTTTTAGTGTTAAATAACATCACTGCCCATCCTTCTCTCTCTCTCTCTCTCCTGCCTATCTCTTTTGCTCCCTCTCTGTCTCACAATGGTGACATCCACTGCCCATTGCTACTGGCCCACTTGCCCATTGCCTGGCCATGTCAGCCGGCCCACGTTCTCTTCCTCTTCCTCCTTTAAGTCTATGTCATCCTCTTCTTCTCCTTTTCCTTCTCCTCCTTTCCCCTTCTCGGTATTGTGGCATGTATCAACATACCATTTGTTGGTATGAAAAAACATATATTGGTCCAACCAGTGATTGGTATGAGTCTCAGGTACCCTTTTCCCTTATCGGTTGCATGGTGTTAGAGAACCATGTGTTGATATGAACAAAACCTATATGGTTTTGACCAATGGACCATATGAGTATGGTACCTGAGATTTTGAAACTTGGTTTGAATATGCATCTATAGTACAAAAGGAGTTAGATCATAGCCTGGCTACCTACAGCCAAAGACTACAGGTTTTGAATCAATGGGGAGCTGAGGCTGCCTCAATTTTATTTTCTGTACCTACTGTTGGGATAGTTTAATGAGGTAGCTCTAACTAAAAGATACAAAAGGATTATATATCTTATGGGAACCAAGAGTTTAGTAGTTAGTTTGTATACATTCCCCTGGAAGTCGTCCTTTAGTCTCTTCCTCAATTTCAACCCATGAAGATCAATCTTTCCTTCTTTGTCTGTTAAGCACTCTAATATACCTGGACTTGGGTTACACTGCATTCGTCATTTCCGTTTAAATAAGAACAAGAATGCTCACCTTGCAATGTTTTAATCTGAATGACACCAAATAATATATTTGGATTTGGATCAATCGTTCATAGAGGAGCATGATATATAAGTACATTGAAGACAGTGGGAATTAATTATCACTTTGAAGATGACCTGGTCCCTGAAGCCTACATTTGCAGCAGTCTTTAGCATAGGCTGCGATAGAACAAACATGATGATTTTTATGATCCTATATTCAAAATCATTTTGAAGGGCTTTATGATTCTTATTCCTCGCAAATGCTACTTTATCAGTAAACTTGCTCAACCTCCCTGATGGGCATGTCCTTGTCATTGGAATATGTTTAAGTGTTAACAAGGCCCTCTTTGTTCCATCATAACTTCTTGCTCTTTGCTATCTATGATCTTCTCCCTATCCATACTATCATCATCCCCATCCCCGAATTTTCTATCAGCCACGTTGCTCTCATCTCCCCTGTCTTCCATAGTAGCTGTTTAATTGCACCATTCTCTGAGACAAAACCACATTTGTAATTGGTACAGTCTCCTTTAGGAAAATGTATATCAATTAAATTTCTTCCATATCCATGCTAAATAAACACATGAAATGAGCATCTGTGTAGAAAGTTTATATTTGCTTGGAGGCCACACGTCTCACGAGATATCATAACACTGTTTAATGAACAATAGGTTAGTTGATAGTTGATATGATGCTAATACTGGTCCGTGCACGCAGAAGAAAATATTGAAAATAGTTTGATATGTTTATATTGATACAGTTCCCGATAATAACAGCATGCAGTTCCCCATAATAACATGTATCATGCAGTATGCTCAATGCATTGCTGCATTTAATACCTTGGTGAAATTGTCATCTCTTTTTATTGTGCTTTGACTGAATGAATTTTGAAAAGGTTGATTCGCACTTGACATGGTTTCTTAGTTTGCAAGTTTGGTTATTCAGGCACATGATATAGATGATCATGATCTTATAAGGTTAACGGTCTTGATTAATATATTTGAGCTGCTGTTTTGGATGATTTAGTGGAGCAGTCAAATTAGATATAGAATAAGTTATATGGCTTTATTATTCTCCACTTTTTACTGTAGCTATGACTGATGGATCTTGAATAAATTGATTTGCACTTGGTATGTTTTCTTTTATTGACAAACTTTTCTATACCAGCACGTGACTTTAGATTATCACAATCTTGCAAGGTGAATAGGACTTCTGTTGATAAATATGTTCACACATGGCCTTGTTATGCTCTTTTCGCTTTATTAGGCAGTTGATTTTACATGACAAAATTGGATTATATCTGTTATACAGGCTTGCAGGTTTTTTATCCCATTTTGGTCTACACCTGCCACGGGTCAATTTTTTTGTTCTGGCCAAGCCTATATCAGTGATCTTTAAACATAAACACTCAAACTTTTTAGTGTTTGCTTTGTTCAGTACTTCCATTTAAAACTTTATCCAATTATAAAAAGTTTCATATGTTCATTATTTATCACATTTTCAAACATTTTTCACAATAACATTTAAGCTTGCGTGATCTCCCCATTGGATTCTTATAGTAGTGTTATGCATCACATGTGACTCAATCTGTTCCTAAGAGGATAAACAAGCTTTCTTCTTTTATCATATTGTGGTTGTTACCCTGCTTACCTTGAATTAGATATCATTTTGTTTTTCATGTACAACAGTAACTTTGAAACCTGCTTAACATAGACATGAACTCTTTGCTGAAATAAAGATATTCTTATATCTAATACTTCAAAATGATAAGATGGTCAGCTATGCCCTAGAGGTTAAGACCTGGGCCAAAAGGATAGAGAACATAATTCATGGACCTGAAGTTTTGAATCTTCCTTTTTCTTTATCAGGCCTCAGCATTCAGGGTTAGCTGGTTGTTCATGCTTGCATAAAGGTCTTAAGTTTCGTATTAAGATTCACTGATACTGTCTCAGGTCATCAGTGTCATCATATTCTTTTGCAGGAAACTTTTCTATTGCAGTTATCTGGTTCATGTAGTTGCTTTTCTTAATATGCAAACATCATCTTCCCTTGCTCTTGACTTCCATGTTTACAATTACAAGTTAGGACAAGCTCTCATGATCACTTATAGTTGTGATTATATATTTTTTATTACCTTTTTGTGCTTACAGAGAACGTGCTCGTAAGAAGAAAGAAGAAGAAGAAAGAAAAACGGAAAGAGAAAGGGAAAAGGTATCATCCATCCAATTGTCTCTAGACATTTTTTCTTTGAGTCCATAAAAACATCATATTGTAAATGTTCTAAAGGTTCTTGAGTAGACTAAGTAATTGTACCTAAAGAATTGATTGCTTGGTTAATAATCTTGTTCAAGCTTTCAGGTGTACCCTATTGGCCTATTCTTTGGTTCCACCTTAAGTTTTTCTGAATAGAAGTCCAAGTGCTTTATCTTGAGTTTATGTAATTTTAATGCATTGCTATCTAATTGAGAAATAACTTATCTTGAGTCAGCTAGGCTTTTGTCTATCCCAAGCTTATATCGTCCATGTTGGGAATATGATCTTCAACTTACTACCATCATTTGGGTCTGTACAACATGAGAGGAAACCGTTGGGTCAGTCTAAAATTGAAATCCCAAAGAAAGTTGTGGGATTTTCATAGTGTTGGAATCATGTGGCAATGACCTTAGGGATCCTAATGGAGGAGGTTATAATATTCCAGCAGTCTGAATTTGGAAATAAGTGAGATTAGTGTATTTGGCTTGAATGTTTCATTACAGTTTTAAAATACTGTGTTAAATTAGTATGTTCTGTGTCTTGAATCAACTGCTGCACTGAACTGATCTAGAAAAGTGACTGCAGTTTAATAATTAATCCGTTTGCTTCTTCTCTGTAGGAGAGAATACGTATTGGTAAAGAGCTCCTGGAAGCCAAACGTATTGAGGAGGAAAATGAAAGAAAAAGGTTCATCTCAGTCTAACTTCTGTTACATGTATTAGTGTTAATTAATTTGTTTTAATAGTGGTAGCATTTGCAGTATCAGTCTTTCTCTAGTTCTTTTTGGTTAAGAACTGCAATCTTCTTTTTTGCAGAATTTTGGCATTACGGAAAGCAGAGAAAGAGGAAGAACAAAGAGCAAGAGAAAAGATCCGTCAGAAACTAGAGGAAGATAAGGTCCTTGAAGTCTTGCCATGCTCTTCCTTGGTCATAGTATTAGTTTTTGTAGAACATAGACTCTAAAAGTTTTTATATTCTTAAAATTTTAGTTGTTCTATTCATTGCCATTATGAATTATTTGTCTTGCGGTTTGTACCTTTAACAGATAATTTGAAATTTTTCCTATGCCGATGATTGTTATCTTCAAACCAAAGTGACACAATAGTAAAAGGTTTACTATTTGGTTTTTTGGTTATAATATTATATGTTCAATTATCAGTGTCCATTTTTGTTTCTTTCTATCTGTTAAATATCCTTATGTCTTCTTGGTGCAAAGTTTCACTCTTTTTGCATCCATCACCTTTCAGTAACTTTTTTTATGTTACGCAAGAATTTAATGTCATCATGTTGATCTCTGACAAACCAATTGACAGAAAAAATTACTAGTTAAGGTACTTTATCATATGTCATATGATTGGTGCAAGTAAAGAAAGATCTGATTTCATAACTTTGGATTTTGAAGAGCTCGGTGTGTTAATGGTGATGAGAAGTACTTTGTTAAATCTATTAATTGCATTGAGTGATCACTCTCTTATGTAGTAATGTGCATGCACCTCACTGTAGATGATTTTTTCTAACCAATGTACTTTTCATTATCAAAATGCAAGGTTTCCTATACATTTATTATACTAATGTGTTTGATAAAAATGGGTCATGGACCAAAGTTACCTATGGTGTGCCTCGCAAAGAATTATTTTATTTTATTTTATTCATGATAGAGGCTAGGTTGCATACAGATCAGTGCAGATATGTCATGATAAAAATTGCAATGAAATAGGTAGCTGTAAGAGTTGGATTTGACTACTTGATACTGAATGTGCCAGCACTTGCTAAGCACATCCGTCGATTTAGTGTAGTGGGATCGTTGTTGATATGTATGTTTGCTTTTCCATTAGCATTGAATTTTGAAATTGCGGTACAAGCGTGATAAGAAATTTCATTGCAGGCAGAGAGAAGGCGGAAGCTTGGATTGCCACCTGAAGACCCTGTGTCTTCAAAACCGAGCGCAGCTCCAGAGGAGCAAAAGAAGGCATTGATTATTTCAAATAAATTTGTCTATAGTGTCTTAACCAAGTAAAATATTTATTATAATTATTGGTGTAAAAATTTTATTTATCAGAGTGCTTACTGTATGATGCAGAGCTTTTTACCTGTCAAGCCTGCTACAAAGGCTGAGCGCATGAGAGATTGTTTGCGTTCCCTCAAACAACATCACAAGGTATTGTCTTGAATTAGTTAGCATTTATGAGCTTTGTGCACAACATTTTGATGGTCGGCTGAAAGTTTAGCGCTCACATAAGAAATTGCAGAAATCTGTACCGCTGTATGATTTAGCTTCCTTCCAAAGTATCTTCGGTTTGTTAGCAAATAAAATTTAGTCCTTTATCATGCTTTCTTGCATTATGGAATATGCTGCTTATTTCAATCTTACTGCATCAGTTTCTTCTGCTACATATTTCATGATTGTCATCACCCAGAAGGGTCCACTGATAAGTGAATACAATAATGCAAGTTCATCATGATTAGCTCATCACATCTAGATTCTAGACCACCGTGCTTATTATGGCTATTTCTAGTTCCATGGCAGTTTTGAAGCATCTGTTAAATTTGTCATGTTATATGTACCTCATCTTTTGGTTTCACGTTTGGTAGGACGAGGATGCTAAAGTCAAAAGAGCTTTTCAAACACTGCTCACATACGTCGGCAATGTGGCAAAAAATCCAAATGAGGAGAAATTCAGAAAGATCCGGCTAAATAATCCAACATTTCAGGTGATGGATAAAATTAAATGACATGTTTCTTTGTTTCTTGGATAAAATGAATCATTATTGCCTTCCCATCTATGAAACAGGATAGAGTGGGAGGTTTGCTTGGAGGGGTAGAATTCCTCGAGCTATGTGGATTCGAAAAACTTGAAGATGGCGAATTTTTGTTTCTACCCAGAGACAAAGTGGACATGGCGGTGCTGAATTCCGCAGGATCGGAGCTGAATTCTGCTATAGCAAATCCCTTCTTTGGAGTTCTCTAAATGGAACCATTTTGCTTCATGATCCTAACTGGGGAGAGGGACCAAAATGTATAGAGGAACTGAGTGCACCACATCACTGAAATCTTTGCCTTGGGAGGAAAATGAAGGATCTGGCCAAACAGAGAACTTCCTTTTCATATTCCTTGCCTTTGTTCTGTTGATGATCTTGGAAGGACTGCTCAAATTCATGTTTGAAGTTAAGAGGATTGACAAGATGACTTTATTACTGCCTGTTGATTGAGCTTATTCTAAGCTTTGCTTTGGGACTACTACTGCCACAATGTTGTTCAAAATCATCAAGGGAGTCGCTTTTTCTTTTCACTATAAGAAGATATGTCCAAAACCATGAAACATAGGCTGGTCAAGATTAAGAACAAAACTGAGTTTTTAAGCAATGTTAAATTTAATTTACTTCTCTACATCTAATGGGATTTCCAGGTGGATTTTAGACACGAGAACAATCACCAACATAAACAGGAATGCTTCAAAGATAAGCGCCTGGTGATCCTGTAATAAATTTCCGGGAACAATCATCAACCGCAACACGGGAATCAACAAGAGCTGCACTCGTATATAGCTGAGAGACTACACTAAGTCAAATATGCAAATAATTTCCGGCTTCAACCTGTCGATCACAAGGAGGAGGAGGAGGGAAACAAGTGGTTAGAACACCCAATTGCGATTGGAGGTGTATCTTGACAGGTAGTGAGAACAACCTGTCTAGAAAGTAGTTGGATTCATCGTCTGCTTGGTTGAGCTATCTCGAGTCTTGAATCTATCGAACATCTTTCTTCTAATGTCCCTTCTCTTTGAAGCTTTGGCAACGTTGATTCATTCGAGCGCTCTTGCTATTCTACAAGCTGTTATTGCAAACCAAACAAGTATCTTAATGCGAAGTGGATTTCGAATCAAGCCTAAACCTCTACCGGCCATTTCTTTTAAGGGATCATTTGGGGGCATTTACTCCTCGTCTCCATAATCAAATGTGGAGAGTCAAACAATCCGGGAAAGGCGTAAGGCTGCCATCCAATTCAAACATTTCGAGATTCAGCTCCAAACTGATTCACTTACCATCAAAGACGAAAACTCCACCGTGGAGAATTCAGTATATCCTTACTTGAGACTAATTGATATTACACAGTTTTGTATGCCTTTTTTTTGTGTTATATCGAATGTAATCAAATAATATATACGTGCAAGAGACTCTCTCTCTCTCTCTCTGGTTTCTAGAGTGAGATGCTATGAGGATTCCTTCTCCTCATGTTTTCCTCCTCGGTGGCTCCGTCGAGGAGGACTTCCCAACTTAAGCTTCTCCTTTACCGTCCAGATAAATCTTTTGTCAAGATTTCTCCGAAGAATCGTTCGCATGAGGCTTCTGATTCCTCTTATGAAATGGCCCATGTAATCAAATCAAATATTTGAGATTGAGATTTAAATTTTGTTTTCCTTACTTGCCATCATAATTTAGGAAATCTTAATCTACTTCGTTGATATGAATTAAGGAAGTAACTATTAAGTATTCCAAATATGATGATATCATATTTGTTAGTATATTAAATGAAAATAATTTATATTAAATAAATATAAAAATTAAAATTTATTTCCCTTAATATAGGCTCACCTCCTCCTATTTAAAGGGGAGGGATTTCTCTCCTTCGTTCAAGTTTTCAAAATATTCTTTGACCCATGATTAAGGTTTTTATTGTAGAATTAAATATGTTAAAAAGGTATATGTTTTATATGATATATTTTCTGTATTACAGTTTATCTTTAATCTTATCTGGATTAAAATCTTGTTAAACTAGAATATGTTATCTAAAATCCCTTTTTGATATTCTTTGATCTGAAATTTAAAATATATTATTCTGAATGATTTAAAATATGACTAGAATATGTTGAAATTTTATGTGTTGAAAACATTATTTTTATTTGAATTTAGAAAGCTATTTCCTTGTGTTAAAACTTATCTCCTAATCCCTCTTTTAATGTCTTATGATTTCTAGTCAAATTGAGAATGTTATTTCTTTGTATTAAAACTTTTCTCCTCATCTATCTTTTAATGCATTATTATGTTTTTATATATGTTGTTAATGGGTATATGCTATGACTAGTCCATGGGCCAAGGCTGGGCCAGTTTTATGTAATGCATGCTCAATCATGTATAATGCACATGACCAATAGATGGACTGGCTCAATCTAGCCCAATATTATTGTTGAACTTGAGCCCAAATATTGATTGAATTAAACTATACTTGATTAGTCTAGATCAATTCAGGGTGATTCCGAATTGATTGACTTATTCAAGTTAGTTTAACCTAAATTGAACTTAATCTAGTCTAAATTATACTAGTCTAGGGTGGTTCCAGACCAGTTAAATAAGGATTAGAGATCAGTTCAGTTAGGCTCTAGTAAATCGAGTTCAATTGAATCGATTAAACTAGAGTTCAAGTCAATTGAGGGTTAATTTATATTATTTGATAATGATGATTTTTGAAAGAGATGTTTGAAATATGTTATTTCATCCCGAAATGGATATGACCAGTGTGAGATTATATTCCTGCCAAGAGCAGGTAGGGCGATTCCCTTCAGGGATTAGCGGGCCGTCAGACGTGGCGGCTGGACGGTTCCTCCATCCGTTGTTGGGAGGAACGTGTCCCCACTTTGGCGGGTGTGGGACACCACTCCATCCGCTGTTGGGAGTGTGATATGAGTTTGCCTCGATCCGCTGTTGGGAGAACACAAACTCATCCCGTAGGATAAAGCCTCTCCATCCGCTGTTGGGGGAGTGCTCCTTCGGGTACTTGATATACGCCAATGGGATGATTGATTGAATTTTGATCATGTATTCATCTTGATTTGACTTTTGGGGTTCCTACTCAGCGTTGCTGAATTTTCTTTGTTTTTGATTTTCAGAGCAACCTCTCTCTAGTACTAAATCATATTCTAGTGGAGAGCGGACCTTCCTCTACCGCTAGGTAGAGCCACTTGGATGACTCTTGAAGTTAACATCACTATGTTTACTTTCTATTTGTAATTTGATGAATAAATGAATTGTAATAAATGGTTATAGATGATGAATAAAGTGATATTTATTTATTTGACCTGTGTGGAAATATATATATATATATAAAAAAATCCAGGATGTGACAGCCCATGTTGCTAACTCTCCGGGACACCATCTGCGATGAACCCTCGCTCTCTCCCTACCAAGGCCTCTTCTGGCTAATACAAAAGTTTCTTTTTGATATACGACAAGTAGCAGCAAATTTTTTTTTTTTTTTTTTTATGATAGAGAGATATTTTATATTTATATATATAATAACTAAAAGATAATATGAAAAAATTTGGATAATTACTGGATTCTCTGACAAACTCCCAGATAAAGGTCTACCTCTGGATGATAGAATCATAGCATCATAAATATAATTGTGGTCTTGCATCACTCGTACACAAGATAAAAAAAGAACATGCTTCATTGATTCATCTATCATTCACGTATTATAATGTTCTATCCCATTTTTATAAGCTAAGTACAAGAAAAAAAAAATTATAAAAGTAAAAAATTATAATAGCATTAAATCAAATATATGATTTGATCTTCCCTTTAAAAAAGATAATATTCTTGATAGATATACGTCCATCCTTGTATAGACTAATCTTCATAAAATCTTTCATCAAAAATTGAATTCTTTAATCATAATCATAATTTAATTTTTCTCATATTTTCTTATTCCTTAGTAAACTAGCAAACTAAACCAAAATTATTCAGCATGTTGCCGTGTGACAACTTATGATATGCAAAATAACCCCTAACTAATCAAATTTACATAAATAAGATTAGTTCCACATCATAAGCTTCTATTGTGTAAGAATTCACCTCAAATTTATATAATTGAGATATGGATCAATCTTGATGATAGAATATCCCAGCTAAACCAAAAGCTCTAATATCAATCCGATGTAGGACAAGTAGTTGCGAATTTCTTTTTGACGATAGAGAGATAAAAAAGAGAAAAAAGATATAATAACTAAAAAATAATAGAAAAGAACTTGGATAACTATCAAACTCACTTTGGCTTAAGCATAAATGAAGGCATTGTAGCTCCGCACGTCTTACATGTAGAAAATGGAATCGTACCATTTGAAACATAATTATGGTCTCACAACACTCATATACAAGATGAGAAAATAACATAATTTATTGATTCATATTTCATTCCTATATTACAATGTTGTAGCTCCTTTTTATAAACCTAGTACAAAAATATATATATATATAAATAAAAAATTTATAATTACATCAAATCAAATATATGATTTGATCTTCCCTTTGAAAAGGTAATATTGTTGATTGATATACTTCCATCCTCAGATATCAATATTCATAAAATCTTCCATCAGGATTTAGAATCTTTAATCATCTCATAATTTAATTTTTCTCAAATTCTTTCAGTATTTTCTTTTTCCTTGAGTAAACTAGCAAACTAGATTAGAATTATTTAGCATGTTGCCATGTGACAACTTATGATATGCAAAATAACCCTTAACTAATCAAATTTATTTAAATAAAAGATAAATAAGATTGATTTTGCATTACTTGTTCTAACACATCTTAACCCTCCTTCCCATCTTTTGCAACCCTTGAGTAGTCCTCGAAGGCCCTTGTCTCTAAGGTTCAATTTGGTGTCAGAATTAGAATGGTGCCTCTCCTCCCCTTAGGTGAGAATTTTATCTTGTGGTCGGATTGACATTAAGTGAAATATCTCTATTGTTACTTTTTGGTTTAAGAAGATTAAGTCTGTATCATCTAATATAATTATTTTTTAGGAGGCTAAGCTCTCCGAATGGCGTTAGCCATAGCAATTCAGTTTAGTAGGTTGATTTTTTAGATGTCCTCCAACTCTAAAGGCTATCTAGTTTTAGCCATGGCCTTTTTCTTCTTCACTTTTTCTCTTGGGAGGATGCCCTCGAGGTCCTCACCAAGAGTCTTTGGTCCATTAAAGGATAGCTCTATAACCTTTCTCCTTAGAGGAGATCTAACTTCAAACTCATACATGAGACTATTCATCCTACACCCGTGTGGTTGCAATTGTTGGATGTTCCCTTTGAGTATTGAAATGATAAAATTTTATTTTTTATTACATCTATCTTTGGTAGACCCCTTAAGGTCGATCCCTTCTTGTTGTCCTTTAAGAGGGATAAATTTGTCAGAGTCTATATTAAGGTTGATCTTTTGAAATAAGTGTTGAATCTCGTATTTTAATAATGAAACCAATTGATAATTATGTTTATGTTTTAATTTGTGTTTTGAGTGACGCAGGATACTTCAATCAGGATGAGACAATTAAAGCAGGAAAAATCATGTTGTGTCGGAGGAACATGTCAGAAGATTGGACGTCGGGCCGGTGGATCGGTCGACGTATCGACAGAAGGCTTCGGACCGTGGACTCGGGCATCGGGCCAAGAAGAGTGGGTATTGTGCCAAGGTTATCGAAGTTGCGGAGTCAACTGACCGATTGGGCAATAGGCTGTAGGAGAGGACGATGCGCCGAAGAATTAGACGAAGCGTCGAGGGACCAATGACATGCTGGACAACTTGGTTAATTGCTTAGGATTGATTGTCTTGATCAAAGTTTTGTTTTACATGTGCAGGATTAACTACGATGGAATTAAGACATGCAGCAAGAGTTGCGCCGTAGTCAAGACTATAATTACGTTGGGAGTTCGAGAGTTCGACGGAAGTCCGGACGGTTGTCGGAACTCACCAAGTGGATCATCGCAAGTCCAAGAGTTTGTCGGAAGTCCACCGGAGCATCGCCGAAGGTTCGTCGGATGTTCACTAGAAGTTCGTTGGAAGCTCGCCGGAAGAAGTGATTGACGCACCGGAGCAAGTTGCAGTAAATGTCTTAAAAATATCATAATTAGCATGTAGATTAAGTTAGAAATGAGAAATGATCCCATTAACTTAATCTGGGGGCAATTGGGCCATTGATAGACCCAAATTGGGTCGAATGGATCAACCCATTCGGATCAGAATTCCTGCCAAGCGGTGGCATCGCCAGGGTCGGCGGTGGCACCACCTGGGCTTAGTCTCCGAGCGAGACTGGGTGGTGCATTTTTGAGCTCTAAATTCAAACCAGTTTGGGGCCTATATAAACCCCACAATTTTCTACATGAAAGGGCAACTAAAAGGCACCGAAAATCCAATCCTACTTTGTGATTTTTAGAGCTCAAAAGTGTCGTAAAGGCTAGAAGTTCTTCTCACTCTTTTCTTCCAAGTTTTAATCTTTCAAGTAAGGAGAGAAAATTCTATAAGGGTTGTCTCCTAAGCCCGTCAAAAGGAGTGAAACTGTAAAAGGACGGTTGGCCTTCGCCTATTGAAGGAATGCCTCTAATAAACACCGGTGACCTTGTCGGAGGAGGAAGCCGAAAGTGGATGTAAGTCACATTTGACCGAACCACTCTAAAATCTGGTTTGCATTTCTTTTATGCTATTTATCTTAACTGCAAGCTGCCTTCCTTACTTTACTTCAAATACGTTTTCATAAGCTTTCAAAGTTATTATCTACACGAAACGACTTTTACGTCGGAATCAGATTTCAATGTACGAACACAGTTTTAAACGTCGAAAGTTTTCTGCTACACCAATTCACACACCCCCCCCCCCCTAGTGCTCTTGATCTTAACAATTGGTATCAAAGCCTCGTTATTTCTCACTTGGATTAACATCCAAGAGAAATGACTCTTTTTGGCAACCAAGAGGGTCACTCTCTTATTCGTCCTCCCTTTTTCAATGGGATGGATTACACTTATTGGAAAACTCGAATGAGAGTTTTCTTGCTTTCGTTGGATTTGAATTTATGGCACATTGTCGAATCCGATTTTAAAAGGTATTCTCTTCCAATGAAAGATCGGAATGATTTAGAGAAGAGGACTTTTTCTTTAAATGCTAGAGCTATGAATGCTCTATTTTGCACCTTAGATAAAATAGAGTTTAATCGGGTTTCTTTGTGCGAAACGGCTTTCGATATTTGGCACACTCTTGAAATCACACACGAAGGCACAAGTAGTGTAAAAGATTCTAAAGTAAATTTTTTGATGCTTGATTTCAAACTTTTTTGAATAAAGCCGAGCGAAACCATTGTTGACATATACACCCGTTTCATGGATGTCGTCAATGGTTTAAAAGCTCTTGGCAAATGTTTCTCGAATTTTGAACTTGTTAGTAAAGTTTTACGATCACTTTCTAAAGCTTGGGAATCAAAAGTAACAGTAATACAAGAAATAAAAGATTTAAATATTTTTTTCACTTGAAGAACTTATCAGTTTATTGATGACATATGAAATGGTGCACAATGCACATGATGAACATGATGAACAAAACAACCTTCCAAAGAACAAGAAGGATTTGAGACATAGAATATTTGAAGACCACTCGAGCATAAGCTCAAGTGATGGTGAACAAGAACTACTCACTAAGAAATTTAAAAAATTAAAGAAACAAAAATTTAAGAACAAAAAGAACGGAACTACTTGCTTTGAACGCAAGAAGAAGAACATAAAATGGGATGAATCGAGCTCCTTCGAAGACGAGAAGAAAATCAAGAAAGGCGATGTGGCAAACTACGCCTTAACGACATTCAACGATGAGGTAATCAAAACTCCCTTAATTTATTTCGAAATTACATGATGCTTTCCATAATGTATTTCCTTTTTTAGTATAGAATTAATTTTCTCAAAAATTGCATGTTTAAATAATATAATGAAAATGCTAATGAATTAGGATTATGCTTATCATGCTTACCTTTCCAATGATTTTAAAAATAATCATGAAAAATGCATATCTTATGATAAATAAATAAAATGATTTTTGATTGAAAATATGAAATCATGCTTGATGATTTAATAATGCATAATGATGTTTTAATACCATGATTGATGATTTTATTTTATGCATGAGATTTTAAAGTTATACATGATGATTTTTGTGGTTTATTGATCTTGATGGTTTTTATGATGGAATTTATTTTTCGATCCTAAACGATTGATGATATATATTCTTTTTGGCACAAAAAGGACAAAGGCATGCTTGTATGAAACAACTAAATAGAGAAAAGCATTTTTCTTGAAAAAAAATTTTCTCTATCTTATTGACTTTGATGAATCTATTTTATCATCTTTTTATGAATCTCTTGAAAATGATTTTGATTTGATGATTTGAATTTGAATGGGCTTTATCTTGATTTTTTTGAAATTTAAAACTTGAGATTTACTCTATAAAAATTGAGATCTTTTATCCTCAATGTTTCTTTTTGCCATCTACCATCCAAATGAATCATAATTGGTACTATTGCTATATTTCTTCTTGTTGTGTACTAAAGAGAAAATTTTTCTAAATGAATCATGATTTTTCGGAACAGTAATTTTTTTTATGATTCATAATGAATTGAGAAATTTTATATGCTTAAGTTAATATCTTGTTCTTATACAAGATTGAATGAATTTTATCTATATCATGATCTCCTAAGAATTCCTTTTATTTTTTATTTAAAGAGGAGATGTGTCAAAATGAATCATGTCTTTTGGTATTCAAGTGATTTTATCTTTCATGACATGATGTGATTGTATTTATGACTTGTATGCCTTGAAATGATTAAAATATTTTACACTATTTTGTTCTTCCCTTCTTCTTTCTTGTTTACAATGATAAAATGAGGAGAAATTTAGATCATGCATGGTAGGATATAATTGCTATGATGAGAATTTTACACAATTACATACCTTAATAACATGTTGGAAATTATGTTTTGGATACAAAAATTTCCATGATAATAAACATGTTTTATCTTCATGATTGAATTTGAAAATTTATAGCAAAACCTTGTACGAATGCATAAAAGTGTTCAATTTTATTTTCAGATCTTCTAGATCCTAACAATCGGATTTTCTCAATACATTATTCTCTTCCGGACTTAATAAACATGTGTCATATCAAGTTTGATTCATATCATTGATTTTTGACATATGGAATCAACTAACAAATGCATCTCTCATAGACTTATCATGTGAAAAATATCTTTCGAGAAATGGATTTGATGATTCTGTTAGGACTCTAGCTAGGAGAGTCCTAATTGAGAGGGGCATTCATGTAAAACCTACCTAAGCTGACCCCTATTAAAGAGGTAAAGAGGCTGGCTAGGGTTAGGAGGTTGTTTCTTAGAGAAGAATTAGGAGTTGTAAAGGAATAGGAGTCTTAAGAATTAGAAGTTGTAAAGGAATAGGAGTCTTAAGTAGGAGTCCTATTAGGAGTTGGTTAGAAGTAGGAGTCTTGAGTAGGATTCCTATTAGGAGTTAGGGTTTAGAAGCCCTATAAATAGTCATGTATTCCTTCTCTTTTCATAAGCAATAGATGAATCTTTTCTGCAGCCTTTGAGCAGCAACTTGGAGGGAGGAACCCCTATAGAGTTCCAAGGAGGCCGATCCCCTAAAGAGATCAACCCCAAGTTTAGAATCTGCAAGGATTCTAACAGATTCCTTCTTATATCTTTAGAGAAATAGTTTTACGTGCAAGGATTTGATTCAAACACATATGTTGATCCTTGTAAAAATGAAGTGTGCTTTAATATCTTATCAATTTTTACCTCATTCGAGTAAGCTCACAAGTGACTTTCCTCCTTCATGCAAAAAGATAATAACAGATAAAGAGGAAAAGGCAATGAAAGCTATCTTTATGTCATGTTTTCCTTGAGATATTTGTATAATTGATATCCTATCACTCATTGTTGAAAAATGACATAAACCTAGTTATGACATGAATCATTACCGCACTTACATTTAAAATTTGCTTATATCGTTCTCCTTTTTGTTGATGACAAAAGGGGAGAAATATATAAATTGATACTATGAGTGTCATATTTGAATGAAAAATATATGAATTGATGCTATGAGTGTCATATTTGAATTTGAATTATGTTAAGATATCAAAAGAAGCTTGCATCAAAATATATAGTAAATTGATGATAGAAATGCTATGATAGCCATATGCTATGTTTGCATCATGTTAAGATATTAAGAACTTGCATCGTAATTTTACTTGCTGATATCTTATCATGTGATGAAATACTATAATTTGTTGCTAAAATGATGCATGCAATACTTATGCTTTTTATTATGATGTATGTGATGTATTGCATATGATATGAATCATGATTAAAATTGCCTTAATTTGAATTCAAGGTTTATCTCAATTATGATATTTTGAAATAAGAATGATTACTCACCTTTGTCATGATTTAGAAATTGACATAAAGGGTCTTCCCTTCTTTAGAAAGGGTCTTCCCTTCTTTTTGACAATGACAAAGGGGGAGATAGCTAGCTTGCACAATTCAAGAAGAAAGCAAAAATTGTACTTCTCAAAAGAGAAGAAATTGCTATCTTGAACATCACCGAGAATTGCTAGCTTGAAATCTCAAGAAAATGTAAAAATGTGCTATCTTGCCTATCTCAAGATGCAAAACATGCTAACTTGCACTTTGCAATGGAAGCAAAATTGCTAGCTCAAACTTTGCAAAGGAAGCAAAAAAAAATAGCACTTCTCAAAAAAGAAGAAAGAAATTGCTATCTTGAACATCACCAAGAATTGCTAGCTTGAAAAGTCAAAAAGATGCAAAAATATGTTAGCTTGCTCATCTCAAAAGAGAAGCAAAGATTGCTAACTTACATATTTCTAGAAGCAAAAGTGCTATCTTACCTATCGCAAAGAAAAGCAAATATGCCAACTTGCATATCTTTGAATTTGCTATCTTGTATGTTGTAAAACTTGCATATCTAAAACTTGATAGCTTGAATGTTCTATGTATGATGTAACACTTGCTAAATTTTTTAGCTTCAAAACCGCATGATGATAAAACTTGATATTATGTTTTTCATGCAATTAGTTAAACTTATATTCCAAACATAAGAATAGTTGTACTTCTCATTTTTGTTGATGACAAAGAGGGAGAAGTATGTCGATGACATGACATGTTATGCATAAGTTTATGATGACATGTTACTTGGATTTTTAAATACAAGAGTTTCTATCAATATGGCATATTGATATGGGGAGTTTGTTTAAACTCTGGGAGTTAAATTTAACTCCGTCATCATAAAAAAGGGGAAGATTGTTGAATCTCGTATTTTGATGATAAAACCAATTGATAATTGTGTTTATGTTTTAATCTGTATTTTGAGTGACGCAGGATGCTTCGATCAGGATGAGACAATTAAAGCAGGAAAAATCATATTGTGCCGGAGGAATATGTCAGAAGATTAGACGTCGGGTCGGTGGATCGGTCGACGTATCGACAGAAGGCTTCGGGCCGTGGACTCGAGCATCGAGCCAAGAAGAGCGGGTATTGTGCCAAGGATATTAGAGTTACGGAGTCAACTGACCAATTGGGTAATAGGCCACAGGAGAGGATGATGCGCCCAAGAATCGAACGAAGCGTCGAGGGACCAATGGCATGCCGAACAACTTGGTTAATTGCTTAGGATTGATTGTCTCGATCAAAGTTTTATTTTACATGTGTAGGATTAACTACGATGGAATTAAGACATATAGCAGGAGTTGCGCCGGAGTTAAGACTATGATCACATTGGGAGTTCGAGAGTTCGACGGAAGTCCGGACGGTCATCGGAGGTTCTACGGGAACAAATCCGAGAAGTCTAGGAGCTTGTCAAAGAAGCTCGTCGGAACTCGCCAAGTGGATCGTCGCAAGTCCAGGAGTTTGCCGGAAGTCCACCGAAGCATCGCCGAAGGTTCATCGGAAGTTCGTCGGAAGCTCGCCGGAAGAAGAAATTGATGCACCGGAGCAAGTTGCAGTAAATATCTTAAGAAATATTGTAGTTAGCATGCAGATTAAGTTAGGAATGGGAGGTGATCCCATTAACTTAATCTGGGGGCAATTGAGCCCTTGATAGATCCAAATTGGGCCGAATGGATCAACCCATTCGGACCAGAATTCTGGCCAAGCGGTGGCACCGCTAGGGTCGGCGGTGGCACCACCTGGGCTCAGTCTCTGAGCGAGACTGGGTGGTGCAACCGCCCCAATCAGGCGGTGGCACTGCCAGAGCTCAGTCTTCGAGCTCTATCAAGCGGTCGTACCGCCCACTCTAGCGGTAGTACCGCCAAGACCCCGAAAATCAGGGAGATGATATTTTTGAGCTCCAAATTCAAACCAGTAAACCCCACCCTTTCCTGCATGAAAGGAAAACCAAAAGGCACCGAAAATCCAATCTTACTCTGTGATATTTAGAGCTCAAAAGTGTTATAAAGGCTAGAAGTTCTTCTCCCTCTTTTCTTCCATGTTTTGATCTTTCAAGAGAGGAGAGAAAATTCTATAAGGGTCGTCTCCTAAGCCCGTCAAAAGGAGTGAAACTGTAAAAGGGCGGTTGGCCTTCGCCTATTGAAGGAAGGCCTCTAGTAGACACCGGTGACCTCGTCGGAGGAGGAAGCCGAAAGTGGATGTAGGTCACGTTTGACCGAACCACTCTAAAATCTGGTTTGCATTTCTTTTGTGCTATTTATCTTAACTGCAAACTGCCTTCCTTACTTTACTTCAAATACGTTTCCGTAAGCTTTCAAATTTATTATCTACATGAAACGACTTTTACGTCGGAATCGGATTTCAATGTACGAACGCAGTTTTAAACGTCAAAAGTTTTTTGCTACACCAATTCAACCCCCCACCCCCCCCCTCTCAGTGCTCTTGATCCTAACAATAAGGTCTTTGGATTTTTAATCCTTAAGAGGGCTTCTTCAAAGTAGTTTCCCATAAAAATTTGTTAGTAATTTACTTTTGGCGGGTATGTTGAATATGTTAAGAATGAGTCGGCACTAAGAGGGGGGGGGGTGAATTAGTGCAGCGGATAAAAACATTGGTTTCGAAAAATTCTTTTGTACGTCAAAAACTGATCTCGGAAAGTATTTAACTTTAAAGCGTTTGCAAGAATGTAATGAGCAAATAAAGTAAGTAAATTAGTTTGCAATATAAGAATTAAAAGCAGAACAAGAATGCAAATCGATTTATAGTGGTTCGGTCGTCGTGACCTACATCCACTCTACCGATTTATCTTCCGTCGAGGCTACAAGCATCCACTAACGATCTTCCTTTAGTAGGCGAAGATCAACCTCCTTCTTACAACTCTATTCTCCTTTTGCAGGCTTAGGAGAGAACATTTATACCCCCTTTTTATAAAGCTTCACTCACACTCTCCCTTAGAATAGTCTCTAAATTTTAGGAGGAGAGACTCTATACTTTACAAGGGTTTTCAACTCTAGAAATATAGAGTTTTTGTTCACTTTTCTTGCATCTCTATGCAAGAATAGCTAAGGTATTTATAGACCCCAAATGGCTTCAAAAATGGAGCCAAAATTTAAATCCCCCGAAATTTTAGGGTACGGACGGTACCACCGCCTACAGTCTGACACTGGGCGGTACTACCACCTAGAAGATTGTGTCTAGGTGGTACCACCACCTAGACTGACAGTACCACTGCCTAACACAGTCTTAGAGATTGTGCCATGACGATTTCACTTATTTGGTCATTGTTTGAGCCTTTCTCTTGGCCCAACACAGCCCAAACTTAGGCCCAACTATCCTCTAATTGGGTTGGCCTAATTCTAATCTCAATTATGTGCTAACTATGAATTTTAAGACATTTACTAAGCTAAACAAAGTCTGTAAGTCTAGGTTTCTTCCGGCGAGCTTCCGACGATCTTCCGGCGAACTTCCGATGATCTCTTGACAATGTTCCGGCGGACTCCCGGCAAGCTCCTGGACTTCATGATAATCTTCTTGGTGAGTTCTAATGAGCTTTTTTGGTAAGCTTTAGGACTTCGTGATCAATTTCGACAGAACTTTTGACGAATGTCCAAACTTTCGATGAACTCTCAAACTAACAACAAAATTACGTTCTTGACTACGGGACTTCATTTTGCTTTATGCCTTGCTATCGTAGTTAATCCTATACATATAAAAACTAACTTTGATCTAGATAATTATTACAAAGCTTGAATCATGTTGTCCGGCATGTCATTGGTTCATCGACGCTTCGTCCGATTCTTCGGTGCATCGTCCTCTCTTACGGCCTATTGTCCAATCGGTCAGTTAACCTCCGTAACTCCGATATCCTTGGCGCAATATCCATTCTTCTTAGCCCGATGCCCAAATTCATGGCCCGAAGCCTTCTGCCGATACATCGACCGATCCTCCGGTCCAACGTCAAATCTTCTGACATGTTTGCTCCGGCCCAACATGATTCTTCCTGCTTCAATTGTCTCTTATTGATCGAAGTATCCTACGTCGCTCAAAATATATATCAAATCATAAACGCTATCAATTGGTTTCATCATCAAAATCTGAGATTCAATAATATCCCCCTTTTTGCTGATGATAACCAATTGATGATGGAGTTTAAACAAACTTCTAGAGTTTAACCAAACTCCCCCTATCAATATGTCATATTGATAGAAGTCTTGGATTCAAAAATCCAAGCAACATATTATCATAAACTTATGCATAACATCATACTTCTCCCCATTTGTCATCAACAAAAACGAGAAGTGCAACTTTCAAGTGTTTAAGATATAATGTCAAACATTGCATTTATCATCATGCAATTTGTAAGCTAGTAAATATAGCAAGTGTTACATCATATTAGAATATGCAAGCTAGCAAATTTTATATCACTTTATAATATACATAATCACCAAATCATCATTAATTTTAAAGATGTGCATGATTGCAAATTTTGCAAGTTTGTATCTTCACTTCTTAAGATAGGTACGCTAGCAATTTTTTGTGATGTTCAAGATAGCAAGCTCTTTCTTCTCTTTTGATAAGTACAATTTTTGCTTCCTTTGCAAAGTGTAAGGTAGTAAAATTTTACATTATTTTACAATATGCAAGATAGCAATTTGGCAAGTGTTACTTTTCTTTAAAGTACGAAGGCTAACAAGTTTTTGAAAAATAATGCAAGATAACAAGCTAGCAAGATACAATGTTTTACATGAAGCAAGCTAACAAGTTTTGCATTATGCAATCTAGTGAGTTTTTTTTTTGTAAACTTTTTTACACCTTTTGATATATACGAGATAGCATGTTTTTGCATCTACTTAAAATGTGTAAGCTAGCATTTTCTACGTTTCTAGCAATTCTTACTTCATATATCATCATGCAAGTTAGCAATATTTCTCCTCCTTTGTCATTGTCAAGAAGAAGGGCAGAATATAAAGTTGTAATTCTTTTCCCTTTACATCAATTTCTAAACCATGACAAAGGTAAAGTATCATTCTTATGTTTGTGCATCATTAAAACATGCACAATTTCAAAACCTTACATTCCATTTTTCATACATGATACCAAAAATAAATGATCATTATGGGCATATCATACATGATACTCAAGGATTTATCATTTTAGCAACAAATCATAGTATTGCATGCATCATTCCAAGTTATAAATATTTGACATCATGATGGTATCAATTTGTCAAATTACATCTAACCATGCATGATCATAACTTCTTCCCCTTTTGTTATTGTAAACAAGAAAGAAGAAGGGAAGAACATAATGGTATAAAATATTTCAATCATTATAAGGTATACAAGTCATAAATATAAAGAAATCATGTCAAGATAAGACCATTTGAATACCAAAAGACATGATTCATATAATAAATCTCTTCTTTAAATAAAATACTAAGAAAAAAAATTGTAGGAGTACAAAGAAGAGATTTTGATTCAAAAAATCTCAAGTAATTCTAAGAAACCAAGATCATGATTTTGATAAAACTCATTCAAATTCAAATCGTCAAAATCATCAAAATCTCAACATTTCTTTCAAGAGATTCAAAATGGCATAAATAATTTTATTGGTCTCTTTGTAAAAAATCGATAAGATAGAGAAAAAGAAAATTTTCAAGAAAAATGCTTCCCTCCTTTTGTTTCAACATATTGATTGATTTCATACATCATGTTCTTTTCTTTCAAATCCATGTATCATTCATTAATACCAAAAAAGAACTTTCAAAAGATCACAAAAATTATCATGCATAAGTTCAAAATATAAACTCGTTAAACATGCTTTCAAATCATCATTATATTTTCATTAAGACAACAAGCATAGTTTCGTTGAACATAATATTGAATGATTCTTAAAGATATCTAAACTTCTTTAGTTTCAATTTGTGTAATTGACTTTATATTAGCATGCCCAAATATTTGTTCTTATGTCAAAACCATACATCATGTTTGGGATCAAAAAGTAAATTTCGTCATAAAAACCATCCAGACCAAAAAAGTATAACACATTAAACATAAGGCTTCTTTAAATAAGAGATTTGATTCATCTTTTTAATTCCAATGATAATATATTTTTCTTTTTATGTGTTTCATTTTAAGTGATTGATTTCATGTAAGCATACTTTTTTTTATGTCATATCAAAAAAATGTATTATTTTTAAAATCGAAAAAGCAACTTTCATTACAATACAAATCGATAAGCCATAAATCACAAAAATCATCATGCATAATTAAATATAAAATCGTCAAGCATGATACTTACATTATTTCATTATTAAACCATTAAGCATGATTTTATTAAAAATGAAGTATTTTTTAATCATATTTGGATATCATCAATTTAGATACACATTATTATTTTTTAACATATATAGGATTAATCATTAGATTTACATTTTGTTGTATTTTCATAAAATATGTAATTGTCATTATCATTTTTAAAATTACTAGAAAGATAAGCATGATCGTAAAACTTTCAACATTAAACATGCAATTTTCAAAAAAAATATATATAATTTTTTAAACTAAATTAAAAATAACTCACGAAGAACATCAAGTAATTTCAAAGTAAAGTAAACTTTGGGGATGTTGATTATCTCATTGTAGAAAGCCGTTAAGGCATAGTTTGCCACTTCACCTTTGTTGATTTTCTCTTCGTCTTCGAATGAGCTCGATTCATCTCAAAGTACTTTTCTCTTCTTGTGTTTATAGCAAGTAGTTGCGTTCTTTTTGTTCTTTAATTTTTATTTCATGAACTTTTTAAATTTCATAGTGAGGAGTTCAAGTTCACCATCACTTGAGCTTATGCTCGAGTGGTTTTCAATTATTCTAAGTCTGAAATTCTTCTTGTTCTTTGGAAGGTTGTCCTCAAGTTCATTTTGTGCCACATTGGTCATTTCGTAGGTCATTAAAGACCCAATTAGTTCTTCGAGTGGAAGCTTGTTTAAATTCTTGACATCTTGAATGATCGTTACTTTCGGATCCCAACTCTTTGGAAGGGATCTTAATATCCTGTTAACAAGTTTAATTTTTGAAAAACATTTGCCAAAAGCTTTTAAACTATTGACGATATTCGTAAAGCGGGTGAACATGTCAACAATAGTTTCGCTCGGCTTCATTCGAAATAACTCGAAATCATGCATCAAAAATTAATCTTTGAAACTTTTAATCTACTAGTGCCTTCATGTGTGGTTTCAAGAATGTGCCAAATATTGAAAGTCATTTCGCAAGTAGAAACCCGATTGAATTCATTTTTATCTAAGGCGTAAAATAAGACATTCATAGCCTTTGCATTTAAAGAGAAAGTCTTCTTCTCCAACTCATTCCAATTGTTCATTGGAAGAGAAGACTTTTACAAACCAAATTTGACTATATGCCATAAATTCAAATCCAAAGAAAGCAAGAAAACTCTCATTCGAGTTTTTCAATATGTGTAGTCTGTTTCATTGAACAAGGGAGGACAAATGAGAGAGTGACCCTCTTGAAAGCTGAAAAAAGTCATTTCTCTTGAGTGTTAAATCAAATGAGAAATGAACGTGGCTCTGATACCAACTGTTAAGAACGAGTCGACACTAAGAGGGGGGGTGAATTAGTGCAGCGGATAAAAATGTTGGTTTCGAAAAATTCTTTCCTACGTCGAAAATCGATCTCAGAAAGTATTTAAAAGAATGTAATGAGCAAATAAAGTAAGTAAATCAGTTTGCAAAATGAGAATTAAAAGTAGAACAAGAATGCAAACCGATTTATAGTGGATCAGTCGTCGTGACCTACATCCACTCCACTGATTCCTCTTCCGTCGAGACCACCGGCATCCACTAACGATCTTCCTTTAATAGGCAAAGATCAACCTCCTTTTTACAACTCTATTCTCTTTTTGCATGCTCAGGAGAGAACCTTTACACCCCCTTTTTATAAAGCTTCCCTCACACTCTCCCTTAGAATGGTCTCTAAATTTTAGGGGAAGGGATTCTATACTTTACAAGGGTTTTCAACTTTAGAAACATAGAGTCTTTATTCACTTTTCTTGCTTCTCCATGTAGAAATATCTAGGGTATTTATAGACCCCAAATGGCTTCAAAAATGGAGCCAAAATTTAAATCCCCCAAAATTTCAGGGTACGGGCGGTACCACCACCTACAGTCTGATATTGGGTGGTACCACCACCCAATCTGACGGTACCAGTGCCTAGAAGACTGTGTCTAGGTGGTACCACCACCTGACATAGTCTCGGAGACTATGCCACGATGGTTTCACCTGTTTGATCACTGTTTGAGCCTTTCTCTTGTCCCAACACAGCCCAAACTTGGGCCCAACTATCCCTTAATTGGGTTGGCCCAATTCTAATCCCAATTATGTACTAACTATAAATTTTAAGATATTTACTAAGCTAAACAAAGTCTGTAAGTCTAGGTTTCTTCCGGTGAGCTTCCGACGATCTTCCGGTGAACTTCCGATGATCTCTCGGCAATATTCCGGCAGACTCCTAGCAAACTCCTGGACTTCACGACGATCTTCTTGGCGAGTTTCGATGAGCTTCTTTGGCAAGCTCTAGGACTTCTCGGTCAATTCCGACATAACTTCCGATGAACTCTCGAACTCCTAACAAAATTACGTTCTTGACTCTAAGACTTAATTTTGCTTTATGCTTTGCTATCATAGTTAATTCTGCACATATAAAAACCAACTTCGATCTAGACAATTATTACAAAGCTTGAATCATGTTGTCCGGCATGTCATTGGTTCATCGATGCTTCGTCTGATTCTTCGGCGCATCGTCCTCTCTTGCAGCCTATTGCCCAATCGACCGGTTGACCTCCGCAACTCCAATATCCTTAGCGTCATATCTGCTCTTCTTTGCCTGATGCCCGAATTTATGACGTGAAGCCTTTTGCCGATACGTTGACCGATCCTCCGGTCCGACGTCCAATCTTCTGACATGTTTGCTTCGACCCAACATGATTCTTCCTACTTCAATTGTCTCTCCTTGATCGAAGCTTCCTGTGTCGTTCAAAACGTATATCAAATCATAAACACTATCACTTGATTTCATCATCAAAATCCGAGATTCAACATAACATAGAACATCAATGTGTCCGACAAATGAGGCAAGATCAAATTCTACCACTAGTGCGATATAGGATGGCTCTCTTGGAGATGCAACCGCTAGTGCCATGGTTGGGAAACCCTTCCTTGCCAACAAGAACACCCAAATGGAGGATGCGTTTTTTGGACCTTGGATACATGTCCAGAAGAGAGCTCCTATCCGTCGAAGTAGGACTAAGCCATTGATAGAGCCGAGGAAATCGATGGCTTATGGTAATGGGCATGTCCCATGAGATTTAGTTGGGGTTTCTGAGGAAGTTACTGAGGTGCACAGGTTTATAAAGGGTGATGGGTTCCAAGGCAGGGGCGTTCGGCTCAAAGTCTCCTACTCTTGACTCGGTACAAGCGTTTGGAGGACCAAGGAGGTTAGCTTCTTGTCCTCAGAACCCCATCACAACTGTGCCCTCTCATACAATCGTGCTTGGTCGTCCAAATGGCACATCATATCATTTCTTATATCCTACTAATGGCTCTTCCTCTTATGGTATAAGAGGCCTTTGGCACCTACTAATGTTGAGGGCAATATAATCATTTCGATAACTGGCCCCTTCCACTTTTTATGATGCTGCTTTTGGGGGAGGGTAAGTGGATCCCTTTCGTTTGTCCATTTATCCTCTTTGGACAATCCTGACCCTAATCCTCTTAGCTTCCTCTTTTTCTCAACTAGTCTCCATGTGGAAGGGAGTCTTTACAACTCTTAGATCAGGAAGGGGGGAAGAGCTGCTGCCATCGAGGTCAATGGGGTTCATGACCTAAATTTGGAGATTGCCAACTCCACTCTCTTGAAGGACTTTCCCTTGGCCTGTTTGACTTTGAAGATGAACTTTAAGGCTATTGCCTCTAAGTCAAGTTTAAGATGAGTCGTATAAAGAAGCAACATACTTTGACATGGGAAGCATTTCCGGCCTTGGTCCCTTCAGGGAACTCAAAGGGAAGCTCATCATTCTTTAATATATGTTCCTCGTGAAGATCTTTAACTGGAACTGTAGAGGCCTTTGTAAGAGATTGATTGGGGATTTTATTCTTCATCACTACATCACTTTGATTTGCTATTTAGTATGTTCCTCATTCAAATAATATCTAACAATTCTCAAGCTATTCATGTTGTGGATCATTTTTGGTCCTTTTAGCTTCCTCTTGTGTAGACTAGTGAGGTTGTTGATCATTTTTGCTCGTCTCAACTTCCTCTGAGTGGATTAGGATTTTTCTAGTTTTTATTCCCAAATGTTAGAACCCTTCCTACATTAAGGACTTCCACTCAATCTCCTTGCGCAACTGTGAACTATAGAATATTGTCTAAAGCTTTAGTCAATCATCTTAAATCTCTTTTGAATAATCTCATCTCTAAGGAGTAATCTGTCTTCATTGCTAACTACAGCATACATGATAACATACTTATGGCTCAGGAAATAATGTACTCCCATTCATCTTAGTTAAAATTGGCTTGGCGAAAGCTTATGATAAGATTTCTTGGAATGTTGTTATTAATACGCTAGATTCTCTAAATGCCTCATTGGCTGGATTTACTCATGCATCTCCTCCCCTACCTTTGAATGCTTACTCGATGGGAAGCCTTCCCATTGGTTTAAGAGCGGTAGAGGTATCAAACAAAGGGACCAAATATCACCTTTGTCATTGTTTCTTAGCTATTATCCTTTCTCTTGAACTAGGCTTGTGATAGGAACCTGCTCACCCTATTTTGCTTCAAACGTACTTATAAATAGTGTCATCTTCTTTATACTGATAATATCCTTTTGTGCTTTCGTGCTAATAAGAAATCTCGTGACACTATCATCCAAATTCGTAGGTTTTATGAATCCTTAACTAATCTTAAGTTTAATAACCTCAAGTTTTCTATTTACTTTTCACGTAACACTCCTAATGATATTCGAAAGGAATTCTACAACCAATTTAAAGCAGAAAGAGTTGTGCTTATAAATTGTAATGCTTAATGCTTTTCCTTGATATTCTTTGAGTATATCCTGAATGCTTAACTCCAATCGTTTTAACTAATATATCAAAAAGTTTTTGTGACAAAAGAAGGATGGATCACTCTTCCTAAATAACATGGTGGAGTTGCAATTAGTTAGGGATATCCATCACACCAAATTCACCCTCCAAACTAAACATATTGCTCAATATCTTAATAAGGAGGACTTAATCTAGGTTGATATGATGTTTGCCAAATATGATTAGATATCTCCTTGGAATGATAAGATTTGCACCAACATTAGTTGTTGGACTTAGAAACTACTGCATGCATCAATTTGAAATGTGACATTTTTAAATTTATTAATAATGATTCTTACACGGATTTTATGCACGATTTCTAGATTTTGGATATCCCTCTTTCACGTAAGCCCGCTTTCCTTGATGCTACATTTGACTTTTCAGATTTACATGTTGGGTCTTTGATTTCTGATCGCTATTAGAATCTGGAGCTTTTGAATGATCGTTTAATTTGACCCTCGGTGGTGGATGAAATCTCATGGATCAATTTTCCTCTTGATCCTTAGGCAAGATGATGGCTGGTTATGGAGATTCGATAGTCATGCTTGTTAGAGCTGGCCCCAAAAAATTTACCACAAGATAATTTTGGCAACACAACAAAGACAATAAAACGAAACGATAAAACCGACAAGAACACCAGATTTACGTGATTCGATCAATTAACTTTGACCTACATCCACAATTAACTTTGACCTACATCCACAAACGAAAGAGGAGCAAATCACTACTATGAAAAGGGACTATTACAAATGCCTTAGGAAAATGTTTCTAGGCCATAAAATACCCGAAAATACTAAACAAGAAAAACTCAAACTATAAGTCTAAACTATTTAACTAAGTGTGGACTTAAACCAAAGTAAATACTTAGGTTTTCTTGTGGTGCCTCTTGTGGTGCCACTTGTGGTGTATCTGACTTCAAAGCTCAGACCCTTATTCATAGTTCCAATACGAGACAACAAGTCTGATTTTCCCGATATGGGACTATAGGACTTGCCAAACTAACAAATCTCCACCTTGGCATGTCCCAACAAAATTTTCTCCACCTTCTTCATAAAAGCCCCAACGGGCAATCATTAACAATGAACACCAAACAAGTCCAAGCACTGCTTGAACTTGTAAACCGAAAGAGGCTTCGTAAACATATCAGCTGGATTGTCCTTCGTATGAATTTTCTGAACAAGGACTTTTCCCTCAGCAATGGTATCCTATTTGCATCCAACAATTTTCTTACCCGAAGGCGGCTTCACAAAATCCCAAGTTCTATTCCGATGGAAAGATTCAATTTCTTCATTCATTGTAATTAACCACTTAGCGGAATTATCACAAGAAACTGCATCTGAGTAGGAAGTAGGCTCACCAACTTCACTTGTCTCTTCTGCAACAGACAAAGCAAATGCAACCAAATTTGCATATTTTTGTGGTGGTCGAATATCTCTCTGTGGTCTATCCTTGGCTATGGAATATTGCTCTTCTTCTGGATCAACTTCGTTAGTAGACTCAGAATCATCTACTGGTATTCTTTGAGTAGAAGAGTTCAACTGAAAAGAATCTGAACTACTAATCTCAAGCTCCACCTGCTTCTGCGTACTATCATTTGTACAACTAGTAGAATCCTCTTTGGAAGATAACATAAACAATTCATCAAAAGTAACATCTCTACTGATTATAAATTTTGGGGATTTGAGATCAGAACACCATAGTCTGTATCCTTTCACCCCAGAAGCATACCCAAGGAAAATGCACTTTTTAGTTCGAGGCTCTAATTTTCGTTCATTTACATGCATGTATGTTGGACACCCAAAAATTTTAAAATCAGAGTAATCAACAGGAGTACCTGACCAAACTTCCTCTGGAGTTTTAAAGTTAAGTGCTGCAGAAGGAGCGCGATTGACAACGTAACAGGCCATATTAATCGCCTCTGCCCAAAAGTTCTTTGTCAACCCTGCATTTGAGATCATACACCTTGCTCTCTCCAAGAGTGTTCTGTTCATACGTTCGGTCATACCATTTTGCTGAGGCGTCATCCTAACAGTGCGATGCCGAACGATTCCTTCATTTTTGCAGAATTCTTCAAAGTCACCTTCACAAAATTCCATGTCATTATCTGTTCGAAGCCGCTTAATCTGTTTATCTGTTTGCTTCTCAATCAAAGCCTTCCATTATTTAAAGGTTAGAAAAATATCATTTTTATGCTTCAAAAAATAAACCCAAACTTTCTTGGAATAATCGTCAATGAAAGTCAACATATACCTAGCACCACCCTTAGACTGAACATGAGCTGGACTCCAAAGGTCTGAATGAATATAGTCAAGAGTACCTTTCGCTTTGTGAACTGCTGGAGAAGTGAAGCTGGCTCTTTTCTGCTTTCCAAAAATGCAGTGTTCACAAAAGCCTAGTGGCCCAGTACTCTGTCCACAAAGTAGACCTCTTTTGCTCAATATGCTCAAACCTTTTTCGCTCATATGACCCAAACGCATATGCCATAATTTGGTGATGTGACAATGATGATGACGAAACTGCAACCGAACCTGTGACAGTAGTTCCCTGCAGAATATACAAGCTACCAGACCTACAAGCTTTCATAACAACAAGAGCACTTCTAGAAACTTTCATAACTCCACCTTCAGTTGTGTATTTACACCCAATGGCCTCTAGGGTGCCTAAAGAGATGAGATTCTTTTTTAAATCAGGAACATGTCTAACATTAGTGAGCGTCCTCACAATACCATCATGCATTTTAATTCGGATTGTGCCTCTACCAACAACATCACATGCGGCATTATTGCCTATCAAAACAATTCCACCATTATAAGATTCATATGTGGAAAACAAATCCCTATTGGGACACATGTGATAAGAACAACCCGAATCTAAAATCTATTCATTTTTAGACATCGTCCTGTCATCAATAGTAGAGAAAATATTTTCAACATTCTCATCAGTTGCTACACTAACTTCAGCGGATTCAATAATTTTCTCAACAAGTTTTCCCTTTTGCTTTAATTTATTTTTCAATTTAAAGCAATCAGTCTTAATGTGCCCTATTTTATGACAATATCTGCATTCCAAATTTCTATGTCTGGATTTAGATCTAGATTTAGATCTACTACTGTCAAATTCTCTTTTACCCTTTCTCCCCCTAACAACCAGACCCTCAACCTGATTCTCTCTACTTTCCCTAGTGATATTCCTGTCTATCTGCTCCTTAGATTTCAGTGCAAATTTAATTTCTTGATACGAAACTGTTTCTTTTACATAAATCAAAGTATCACGGAAATGCTTAAAAGATTGGGGAAGAGAATACAAGAGTAACAAAGCCTTATCCTCATCATCAATTTTTGCATCTATATTCTCCAAATCCATAACCAAAGAATCAAACTTATCAAGATGTGAGAGTATAGATGTACCTTTAGTCATCCGAAGCATATATAGACTCTGCTTCAAGTAGAGACGATTCTCCACTGTCCTCTTCATGTACAAGGCTTTAAGCTTGTCCCACATGCTCTTAGCCGTAGTCTCCGTAGCTACCTCCTGTAAAACCTCGTCAAAGATATTTAGAATGATGCTTGATCGGGCCTTCTTATCCATACCCGCAAGCTCTTCTTTTGACATATCATTTGGAATGCTCTCGGCTCCCTATAATACCAAATCAACTCCGTCTTGAACTAGAATGGCCTCCATCTTGAGTTGCTACAAGCCGAAGTTGACATTTCTGTCGAATTTCTTGACAACAATCTTTGTTATTATCATCGTTGCCAAAAGATCCCGAAACCAGGCTCTGATACCAGTTTGTTAGAGCTAGCCCCAGAAAATTTACCACAAGGTAATTTTGGTAACATAACAAAGACAATAAAACGAAAAGATAAAACCGACAAGAACACCAGATTTACGTGGTTCGATCAATTAACTTTGACCTACATCCACGGACGAAAGATGATCACTACTATGAAAAGGGACTATTACAAATGCCTTAGGAAGATGTTCCTAGGCCATAAAATACCCGAAAATACTAAACAAAAAAAACTCAAACTATTTCTTGTGGTGCCTCTTGTGGTGCCACTTGTGGTGTATCTGACTTCAAAGCTCAGACCCTTATTTATAGTTCCAATACGAGACAACAAGTCCGATTTTTCCGATGTGGGACTATAGGACTTGCCAAACTAACAATGCTAATGCTATTGCTTAATCTACCTTTAAAGATTTGTAACTGAGTCTATGGATTACTGGAATGGGTGTTGGTGAATAAATGTGTCGTGGTTGATGAGTCAGCATGGCTTGGTCCACGGGTTGATGTCGGGAGTCTTCTGTCGGCTGAGTTAGATGTCGAGGTAGGCTAGGCCCTCTCAACGGGGTGTTGATCGACGTTCCTCGGTCCGAGTGCCATTTGTGTTGAACAGCTCATTCTCCGTCTCTATGCTGGTTTGCAGCTCGTCTTCGTACACTGGATGGCAATTCCCAGGTTAAGACACTCGCAGCCTGATGGTGGTCGCTTTTTTACAAAAATGATCTTCGTCGGGTGATTCCCGAGTTTGGCCCCTCCGACAAGCAAGTCAATAGTTGTTTTTCTCTTCTTTTTTTTCTCTCTCTCTCTGGTTGGATGCCGATCAGGGGCTTTTATACTACTGTACGAGGGTCAGTCATACGCGGGTTTAGCGTGACAACCGATCCTCGAGGGATGAGATGACACTTTTGTACGGCCATCGTCCCGGGACGCGCGGAACGGTGCCGGACAGCGCTATCCCAAGCTTTTGGAACAGGACATACCAAACAATACCTTGGTACGGGTTTTGACTTAGCGTGTGGGAGTGCTCCCCTTGCTGACTCGACTGTAGCACGGCATGATTATGATGTGTCTTCGACCCAAAATATACCTTATCAGGTGGCCATCTTTAGTTTTATCTCGGATTGAGATTTTTTTTTCTTTTTTTTTGCTGAAAACTCCTCCACGTAACCTCCCGACATCTGTTAGGCTTGCTGCTATTAGAATGACCATCAACCCCGTATGTCCCATTTGTAATAACTCTCCGAACACCGTGAAGCATCAATTTTTTGAATATAGTCATGCATTAAAGGTGTAAGAATTAGTTAAGTCAGAAGTTGGAGTGCCTCCTTCCCAATTTTGAATGTTGGAGTGATGGGAGGTAGTTCCTATTGACAAACAACCTGGCATAGTGACGTGATCAGTAAGTATTAGGTGTATCAATCTTGTTTAGTTTCGATTCTTATTTCATTGATAAGAAAGATACAATCAAACAACACATTGTGCCGCTACCCTTTTACAAATCTCATCGACAATTTTGTATGACGATGGTCTTTTTGTATACCATTAAATCATAATAGATTCCTCTTTTCTTAGCCAAAAAGAAAAACAAAAGGATCAATCAATGGGTTTGACAGTCTTAAAGCACGGTAATGGTTTGAATGATATACCAAGATTCTCAAATTCTTTGTTTCTTCCGTTGGTGTTTCACTCACATCGTTACAAATTGCCTCATTTCTCTGGATTACATAGGTAACGTACAAAAAATTATAGAGCTTAATTCTCCCCAAAATCCTGAGGCTGGAGCATCACAAAGATACCACGGAAACTGCCAGTCCTAAATAATCATACACGATCACATATATCTTTGCTTCATGGCCATTGCTATTCGCTGTGGGAGCATTCTGTAGCATGTAACACCGCAAATACAATCATCTTTTGCTAAAATTATGGTTCTTGTTTGCATATGGCTCGGCTCCAATGTTTGTGGAGGCATCTTCACCTTTAGTTCTTCTATAAAACAGCACATAAGCTGCAGCAGATTTAACATCTTCCTCGTTGATAGGTGAAATATGGCTATCATCAAAATTATACCACCTATTTTCATCCAGAAGCTGCATGAGAAAAACGAAATACAACATCCTTTGTTGTTCATTACACATATTTGGAGAAAAAGCTAAAGCCGAGTAGACTAGCAGTAACAATCATGAACTTCATGAAAATACACTGATAAGAAGCCATTTGATATTGTAGAATAATCACGTGTCAATCATAAACAACATAAGATTGCATAACTAAAGAAGAAAGTTGATGACGACAATCACAGAAAATATAATCACGTGTCAATCATAAACAACTTGAATGATGATAACGGTGAAAGCAGTGTGCCTTTCCATGATGGCAAGAACAAGACACTATAGAGGCCAATGTTCCATTGGCCTGCATCTGTGATTTATTAATGTGCTCCAACGTACCATGACATCACTAGGCCATGATGTGCAGGGAATGTGGCTCATCACTAGCAAACTAAGTCGCCTATTGTTGTATCCATACCTTCTTTTTGTATTAACAGATCAAATGGTGAATTCCGTAACAAGAAAAATTAATTACTAAAATATTTCCAAAAATTTAAAACTCACCTTGATGTGTGCAGTATAATGCCCACTTGCCATGCTACCATAGTGGTTACTCAGGGCATAAAGCTCATAAATCTGGCGCGAACCTTTCTTGTGTGCCACATAATTTGTCAAATCCAAGTCATGAATCGGGAAATTGACAAAAGTTTCTAGTTTATGCTTTGTTGACCGGCTGAAGGAGAATCTTTTCAGATGAATAACCAGAACCTCAGGAAGCCTCCAGAGGTCCAACTTTTTGCTAGCTTGTCTTTGCTCCTTGCACCTTGGGCAGTACCTAAAGGATAATCATGTTCCACAAGTTAATGAGATCGGAAGCAACAAAATATGTCAAGAAAAAGAAAAAACAACACAAACTGTATGAAGGATAGCATAGGTTTTCACAGAGAAAGGAAGCATATGCTTGTGTTTACGTCAATTGTTGAACCAAACTATCCCAAAATATTTAGTGAACAAGAACTGCAGAAGGTTCTGGCATTCATAGAGTATGAAAATAAAAAATATAAATGGAAAACATAAAGTTTATGGCTGAATTAAAAAAGGATGCATTTTTTTCACTTACACAAGGACAATATGGAAAATTGCTAACAGTTCCTGTTCATCTTTCCGGATAGCACTAAGGTTCCATTTACATACCACTAGGCTAAATGTCTGATATTTTCTATAAAGCATCTGCTATAACCCTATGAAGCTAAATATTATCTCATCCACTTATGAAGCAAAGCCTTGGAAACTTTTAACTAAAACAGCAAAGACATTTACTGAACCTATCAACAAGAAATTGACACCCACCACATATCTTCAGGAACTAGTGGTTCCTCTCTCAAGAAAGCATCCAGACATGTATATAGTGAGAGAGGTTCATTACGAGTCCTCTTTGGTGCAGGTGCATACTTGAACACTTCTGGATGATTCTCAAAGTGATGTGTATCATACTTCTTAAGATCCTTTTTTGACCAGTTAATAAACAGCAGGAGTGATGTTGATGACCCAGGCACCACGATAGGTTTTTCTTCTGATGGCAAATCAACTGGTGTATCATGTTCATCAACCAATTGAAGATGCATTTTATAGGTTGATTCTGCTTTAGAATGATATTCTTGATCCTTCAACTGATCATCAGAATCTAAGCAAGCTTCATGGGTACCGTGTGCTGCTGCATTTACGCTGGAATCTGACTTGCTAATAGACTGTATATCCTCATTTCCCAGCATAGGAGCAAGAATTCTCTGAAGTATATCTTGTATAGCAGCACCTGTGGCAAGTATATCGCGTGATATTAATGCAAGCAAAGGTATACCATAGGATTCCCAGGCCACTGAGCTGCTGATGCTGCCAGGTCCTCTGAAAGATTTAATAAACATGGTATAGTTAAGGATACAACAAAGTCCATGAGGCTATTATGACAAAAGGCTGACAGTAAATGGAAACAACCGAAAAGGAGAAAACCCAAGGCTCATAATTTTGCAAAATATAAATGAATATAAATAGCACAGATTGACATGAGCTTTTGTTTTAGAAAATGTGAGCCTCAAGTTTGGATTCTACAATAAATTATAATTGAACAATAATTTCATATGCATAAAATCAATAAGAGGTACACCAGAATTTTTAATATGTAACTTGATATATTGATACTATGCTGATTTGATTGAAGCATCTCCCAACGTAAATCCCTGTGGATTGGTGACGAAGTTGGACTCAACTCAACTTGAAAATGTTTTCATTTTAATCTACTTTTTTTTTTATTATATTTAAGATAATTTTAGTACTTAACGTGGGATTTTTGTGAAAATCATAAATTATCACATTTCTGAGATTATTCAAGGAATACCAAGGAAGCCAATGAAAAAAAAAAGGGTTGAAAAGAAACCCACAATTTGGGATTACAAGGATCGATCGACAATTCTAACTCTACAAATAAGGTAAATCATATATAACAAAGAAAGCCAATTAACTATAACAAAGGAAGCCAATTAATTAGTTGCCAAAACAAATTTGAAAGTTTTATCTTCCTCAAAGAAAGAACAACTGATTGGCTTACCCTGATGTAATTCTTTTAACAGTATTTTTCTATTTTTTTATTTTTATTTTATCATACTTAAGGGTCTGAGTTGATGAGAATTTTTTCTCCCAATACATGTAGGTGTGAGCCCACAATCTTTTCCCCTAAGAGAATTCAAAGGAATTGGAATGAGTCCAAAACAAGGTTTGCCATATCACGCCAAGCGGCAGTGCAGATCCTGGTCTGGACAGGTACATACTGGCATACCATATGTCGGTAAGCCGGTATGTACCAACAATCTAACCACTTATTATCTTCTTCTCTCTTCCCCAATTATCTAACCACTTATATTCCATAATTGGACAAGCTATGAAGTCCCAAGAATCCTTGCTGTCCTAGGCTTCTCTTTGATCACACACATTCACCAAAACCCTAACAGTTAAAAACTTGGATGTCGTTGGAGCTACCAGGTATTGAATCAACCTCATAATCAAGTAAAAATAGCCACAAAGAGTAGCCTCAATGTTGTTTTCTCCCTCAAGACTAATATTGAATTTGCACTCCATGTATTTTAAATGTTTTTAGTTACGACTACTATTTTTAGTGAATTGTGTGTTCTACCATATCTTCCCCTCTCTGTATTGTCATATTTTTCTCTTTCCATCAATTTTACTCCCAATACCTTAAGCCTTAACACCCTCAAGTGTCCTACATCATGAGCCATATATGTAAAGAAAATGTACCAATACAAGAAGTAATTACAAAATAATGATGATGTACGAATTAAAGATAAATATTGTTCTTCACAAGTTTTGGCATCTTATTAGCTACAAGATGATATTAGGCTGAATATATCTTATAATTGTACCAGTCCTGTAAGTTATCAAAACTAAGATTGGTACTGAAAACCAGATAATTACATATTTCCCCCTGTAGTTACCTCTGTGTTGCATCTGGGTCCCTGGACTTTTAAAAGTCACATTTGGGTCTCAAAAGTTTCAAAAATGCTACAAGTTACCAAATTCTTCCATCAATGTTGTCTTTTTCTCTTTTTTCTTTTCACCATTTCTATTGCTGATCTCTTAAGCGTTAGTGCCCTTTATGTTGTCCTACATCACAAGCCTTATATTTATAGAAAAAATACTGGTTTGGAGAGTACTTACACTTCATGACGATGTACAAATTGAAGAAAAATAGAGTTCTTCACAACTTTTGGGATCTTATAAGCTACAAGGTGATCATCATCTTTGATGGTTGATAGCAGGATTAAAGGATCTTCCAGAAATTGATGGATCATGTGTCCGTGTATCTGTGAAATTGTTTCAATAGAAATTATGAATTAGAAACTAGAGCTCACACCGGCCACTGCATTTCTGCCAAAAAGAAAATTTCCGCAAACCTCTGCAAGTAGTAGTTTCTCTCCATTCTTTAAGGAGCATGCATTGCTTAAAGCCTGGATCAAGTCCCTGCACCGACCCTGCTTCGGTACACTTACAGTACAAGTCGTTGGAAGAGCACTCCCGTCACTAGTGAAAACCACGACGGTCATAGTCCGTGAAGAAGCAGATTGTAAAGGCAACGAGAGGTACATAAATGGATCAAATGTCACAGACACTTTCCCACAAACAGGACAAACCAGAGTGGACTTGTATTGACCCTGTTAAATTTGCAATTATCAGCCAAAGAAAATGAATGATCTATCAACAGCAGATATCAAGCAACCAGCAGCAGAATTTTAAAAAAAAAATCACTTGCAAAATGCAAAGAAATGTTGGTTCCATCCAAACAATTCTTATGCATTGGCAAAGTTCCGGTATTCCTGCAGTAGAAATTACTATATTGAGATGGCTCACTTGTTCTGAACATATTTTAAGACTAAACTTTACCACCAAACACAAAATTGCAGTAAAAGTGTAGGGCCTGTAGGCTTCTTTGGACGCTACTAGAAAGTAAAACAAGACTGAAAAGTTACGATAGGCCCATGAGGTGATTATTTTAGCAAATGAAAACTTGCCGCCCCCTCTTTAAGATTGTAGTAGAGATTCATACTTCCATATGAAAGAGACTTATACCACTCCCTTCCCCTCGTATGATTCCAGGTCCAGATGCTTGGTCATTTATAGATCTAAACCAGTTGGATTTGATAACTGACCCAGCTTACAAAGGACAAGTTTGAACCTATGGCAAAATCTAAATTTTCGTACAAGGCATAGAGTTGACTTTTATTAATTTGACTTTACTCTTGGAGTACTCAAACGAGGAAGGGCATCCCTATTTTTCATTCACATAAATATCTGGAAAGTAAAATAAGAATATGAAGTGCATACTGTTAATCACTGAATTGTATCACATGATGCTAGCTTGTATCAACTCACAAGATACCAGCTTGCATCAAGCCCTCATAATTTGACATAGACAACAACATAGTAATCTTAGTTTACCAGTGTTAGGCTCTATTTCTGATAATAACTTCAGACTCATTTATTTATTCTCACTTCTTCAATGCATCTCCCTTTCCCATTTAATATCTGGTCAATTTGGCTAATGCAGAGTTGGTATTCGTCATCCGAAAATAGATCCTGGTTTACAGGCTTATCGAGGTAAAAGTTCCTTTCAGTGTATTAAAATCATTGATCAAACATGAAGTTTACATAAGGTTTTCAAGATTTGTTTAGACATATGCTAATAACAAATTATGCACTGGAATAGGCTGAAACCATATCAAATTTTGTGTCTCGTGTTTCAGTGAAAAAAAGTTAACTAGTGTTTATTTTCTTTGTAGATTGTTTTCATTCAAGTTAACCAATATCCCATACACCATGAAGAATATAATGCAGTATCAGTAATTATATGCTAATACATGAGCTTCTCTTTGTCTTCACAATATCTTTACAAAATCAACTTAATATCAAATGAGGAATTATATGAACCTAGTCATTGCATGCATTGCATTAATTACTCACAATATGCCTGTCACATTTGTACTATTTGAAGAATTTCTGATGTGATCCAAAGTTGTAAAGCATTGCAATTAACAATTACACATAATATTGGTGAATGCTAACTGAACTCATATTTATGAGCAAGTATTAGGCCTTACCCTCCAATTTGGCATGATATAACTAGCATATTCAAAAGAAAAACTAAAATGCGACAATCTACCTAAGAACAGAACTGATTTGGCAAAAGAAACATTAATCAAAAGACCCACAAAGAATTTAGGATGGAGTTAATGCATCAACATGGAATGAGGAAAAATTAGCTAAAATGACATGTCTCTATGGCTATTAACTATCAATATTACAATAAGCAGCACATTGCCACACCAGCGGCTTTTGGTGGTCCCTTTTTTTATAAAAAATAAAAAACTGAAACTCTAGTAAGTGCTTTCATAATTTTAAACTCAAACATATCATTGACAACAAAACAATCCATAACCAAGAAAACTAAAATCAATCAGTAGTTCAAATCAATACAAAATAATCCTGATGTTCGTCCAAAGCAATGAATGTCATACCGCCCAAAATGGTACAAACAGGTGGTATGCCCAAACTAATACACGGACCACTCCCATTTTAGGCGAAATGGTCCAATTCAGGGAAAATTATAAAAGAAACCTAAAAGAACAATGGGGCCTGTCCAACTTAGTATTAAAAAAAAGAAAAGGAAAACACAATTAGTGAAGCCGCTGCCACCGCCACTGCCGTTCGAGGTCGCTGCTGCTGCCTTTCACCGACGCCTTTCGGTCGTACAATACACTCCCTCGCTTCTCCTCCGCTTCTTCATTCTTCTTCCTTCCTCCACTATTTCCTCTTCTTCCATTACTTTCTCCACCTGTTCCTCTACCACCTCCTTTAATTCCTGCCTCTTCCACCTTCCTCCTGTTCCACTGCATTATCTTCTTTCTTCCTCTTCCTTATTCTTCTCCTTCTCCGCTGTGCTGGTACTGACCGATATATAATGGTCCAGCTAGTGATCGGTACAGGTCCGGTACACCATACTGTCACGAACGATCGTCGCGCACCCGCAACAACTTCGTTCAACGAACCGTTCGTCGCTTTTGCATGCTTATACAGAGATATGGCAGCATGTTTTGCCTTGGTTTTGTGTGTTTTTGCTTGGAAAATGTAAGCAACGACAGTTCGCAGCGCTGCAATGCGATCGCTCACCGCGCCGGGCCGAACTGCCCCAAAATGGCTCTGTTTTCACGTGCCATGGCTTGTTTTCTGCACATCGCAGCTGCACGCGAAATGTCAACCATCTCAGCACCCTGGAACCCCCCGAGTGACACAAGGCTGGATGGGGCTTCGATATACAGTTGGGCGTTGAACAATCTTCACAAGTTCGCACGTTGACTTGACGGGAACTTGCCTTCGCGCCCGGCACCCTGTCACGGACTTAGCTGGAATTGCCTAAGTCGTGAGGCACCCTTGCGGCAAAGATGCGAACTTAGCTTGCGTTGCCTAAGTCGCGCCTAGCCCTTACGATATGCGTCAGCAAAAATCAGCTCACTTGCAACCTCTTGCAGGTCCCGAAGGACCTGTAAAAGAGAAAGTTAATTAGTTCGAAGAACGAGCGACGGATAAGTCCCGATGTCTCGCGAAAAGGGGAAGTTTTACAAGCAATTCAGCAAGCACCTTGCATGCACAAGAGAAAAGAGGGAGAGGAGGAAAACAAGAACTTTAGAGGAAAACAAGTCCACAAACAGCTGCTCACCGGGTGCCGAGCGTGACAACAAGTTCCCGTCAAGGTAACGTGCGAACTTGCGAAAGATTGTACAACACCCGACACTATACTGAAGCCTCATCCCCATGGTGCCACCCGGCTGGTTCCAGGGTGCTGAGATGGCTGACGTTTTGCGTGCAGCAACGGGCTGCAAAAAACAACCCGTGGCATGCGAAAACGGAGCTGTTTTGGGCTGTTTTGCTCGGTTCGATGAGCGATCGCACTGTAGCGCTACAACTTGTTCGAACTTACATTTTTACAAGCAAAATGACATAAAACCAAGCCAAAACATGCTGCCACGCAGCTGTACATGTAAACACAAATGACGAACGGTTCGTTGAATAGAGTTGTTGCGGGCGCGCGACGACCGTTCGTGACATTCTCCCCCACTCAAACTGTCGACGCCCTCATCGATGCTTGTTAGTAGTTGTTGATGATCGCTTCTTCGTGTCGTAGGGTGTCTTCGGGCTCCCAACTGGCTTCAGTTCGGGGAAACTTTTGCCACTTCACCAAGTACTTGGTCTGCTCAGCTCCAGTGGGTAGCTTTATCTTGCGGTCCGCTAAAATGATTTCAACTCGCTTCTCGTAGGGGGCTCTGGTGGGGGGTAACCGAGTTGGAACACTTCGGGAAGCATCTTGCGGATCCGAGTAGTAGGCTTTCAAGTTGCTGGCATGAAGAACATTGTAAATTTTGAACCACATCGGCAGCTGCAACTTGTAGGAGATGTTGTCCACCCTGCTGATAATTGGGAAGGGCCCTTTATACTTGCGCACCAATCCTTTGTGTACTTTGTTCCTAAAGAATTGGAGTGATACTGGCTCATGAGGGTGCAGAACGTGGCTGGAGCGTTGGTTAAGCCAAAAGGCATCACCAAGAACTCAAACGCTCCATACCTGGTCACACCAGTAGTCTTCGCTTCCTCGCCTTCAGCAATGTGCACCTGCCAATACCCCGACCGAAGGTCGAGTTTTGAGAAATACTTGCCTTTTGCCCAACTGGTCGAACAAGTCCACGATAAACGGGATGGGATACTTGTTCTTCACCGTCACTTTGTTGAGGGCTCGATAATTGACACATCGTCGGAAGCTCCCATATTGTTTATTCTGGAAGAGAACTGGAGCTCCGAATGGTGCTTTAGAACTACGGATGAGACCACCGCTTAGCAGTTCACCTAACTGTTTTCTGAGCTCTGCCAACTCTGGAGGGGGCATGTGGTAGGGTGGTCTCGCTAGAGGCTTCACTCCTGGCTCCAGCTCGATGTGGTGGCCCACGCCTCTACGTGGCAACAGAATCTTCGGCAACTTGGGTGGCATAACATCTGTGAACTCCTTCAGGACGTTCGCCACCATAACAGGTTCATGAATGACCTTCTCGTCGAGTGGCTCTAGCTTCATAGCAGCCACGAATGTTAGTTCACATTTTCGTACCCCTTTCTTCAGTTGTAATGCCGATATATGTTGGGGTTCCCTAGTTCCTTTCCGAGAGACGGGAACCACACAGGGGTCGTCACCTCCCATCACACATAGGGAGTTAAGGAACGGCATTGGCACCAACTTCACCACGTGTATAAATTTCATTCTAAGAATCACTTGGAAGTCATCCAATGGCACCACCATCATGTTTGTGCTCCCGCTCCATGTTCCGATCTTGATGGGAACTCTCTTTGGCAACCCGGAGATTCGTCTGGCCTCCGAATTCACCGCCTTTATTCGACTTGGGCTCTTCTCCAAGATCAGCCCAAGTCGCTTTGCTTCTCGATCGGTAATAAAATTGTGGGTAACGCCCGTGTCCACCATTGCACGGGTCGTTTGGCCAATGAACTTAATATCTACGTACATCAGCTCGCCACTTCCTGTTTTTTGTGTCTCCATGTTCTCCCCCACTTGACCCCGCATGGCGTTCAACAAACGCATTGCTCCCATCCGGGGTCATTGCAACTCCTCATCGTCGCTACTGGATTCAGAACTACTCGAACTAAGAGCGATAGTCTTGCCCTTGTCCGATCGAAGGGGGGGGGGGGGGGTGGATGAAAGCTGTTAAAGCATTGAGTGCCTGCTTTTGTGGGCACTCCCTCACCATGTGTGGCCCTCCACACAAGAAGCATCCGCCAGGTTTCGGGGCCTTGCCTTTCGGGCTTGGCCCTTTGTGGGAACTCTTCTTCTTTTGTTCGCCTCCGAGCTCCTTCCCTCAAGAATATTTCGGAGGGCAATTGCTTGAAGATTGTTTCCTTTTTCCCGGGTCTTCGGAGAAAACAAAGTAGGTGAGCCTTTCTGCGGCAACAATTGCCCCGATCACGTCGGCGACATTCCTTCGATCTAGTTCTTGTTGAGCCCATGGCTTCAAACCATCGAGGAAGCTGAACAGCTTATCCTTCTCATACATATCCTCTATATCCAGCATTAGCGCAGAAAATTGCTTCACGTGGTCTCGAATGAAAGTATTTTGGTGGAGTTGTCTCAACTTCCTTCTTGCGACGAACTCTGTGTTCTCCGGCAGGAACTGAGTTATCGACTCCCGCTTCAAGTTCTCCCATGTGTCAACTCAACACCAACCTTCTTGGATCTCCTCCCAACGGGTTCGCCACCAAAGTTTTGCATCTCCGTTCAGATACATGGTTGCTATAGAAACTTTGGTTTCTTCAAAATCAGGCCTCGTAGCTCGAAAGTATTGTTCCATGTCGAACAGGAAATTCTCGAGCTCTTTGGCATCTCTGGCCCCTCCATAACCATGAGGCTCGGGTGCCCTCAAGTTTTGTAGCAGTACAATGTGGGTGTTGCTTCCTCCCGCATTTAGTGCTCTTGTGAGCATGGTCACCCTTGAAGTGAGTTCCGCCACAACTTCCTACAGGTGTTGCACGGAGTCTTTGGTGTCATCTGACGATCGGTCGACTAGGGCCTCAACCTTGTCATCATGTTCACCGTCACGCTCCTCCTGAGCGGCTCCAACAGCATGAGAGCGAGTGTGCACTTGCAGCCCACCTGCGGCTACTTGGGGTAAGGGTCCGGCTTGCCCCGTCTTGCTTGATTCGCCACGATGCTTTGCCATGGCGAAGTTGCGAAGTTCCTTCACTGCTTACTCGAAGTGCTTGCCCACTCTGATACCACATTGTCACGAACTTAGCTGGAATTGCCTAAGTCGTGAGGCACCCTTGCGGCAAAGACGTGAACTTAGCTTGCGTTGCCTAAATCGTGCCTCGCCCTTGCGATATGCATCCACAAAGATCAGCCCACTTGCAATCTCTCGCAGGTCTCGAAGGACCTGTAAAAGAGAAAGTTGATTAGTTCGAAGAACGAGCGACGGACAAGTCCCGACGTCTCGCGTAAAGGGGAAGCTTTACAAGCAATTCAACGAGCACCTTGCGTGAACAAGAGAAAAGAGGAAGAGGAGGAAAATAAGGACTTTAGAAGGTTGAACGAACAGCTGCAAGTCCACAAACAGCTGCTCACCGGGTGCCGGGTGCGACAACAAGTTCCCATTAAGGTAACGTGCGAACTTGTGAAAGATTGTACAACGCCCGACACTATACCGAAGCCCCATCCCCCATGGTGCCACCCGGGTGGTTCCAGGGTGTTGAGATGGCTGACGTTTCGCGTGCAACAGCGGACTGCAGAAAATAGCTCGTGGCATGCGAAAACGAAGCTGTTTTGGGCTGTTTTGCTCGGTTCGGTGAGCGATCGCACTTTAGCATTGCAACTTGTTCGAACTTACATTTTTACAAGCAAAAGGACATAAAACCAAGCTAAAACATGCTGCCACGCAGCTATACATGTAAACACAAAGGACGAACGATTCGTTGAACAGAGTTGTTGCGGGCGCGTGACGACCGTTCGAACTCGGTGAGCTGTTGTTTGTGGACTTGCAACTGTTCGTTCTACCTTCTAAAGTCATTGTTTTCTCCTTCCTCTCTTTTCTCTCTTGCACTCAAGGTGCTCGCTGAATTGCTTGTAAAGCTTCCCTCTTCGCGAGACGTCGGGACTTATCCGTCGCTCGTTTTCAATCAAATCAACTTTCTGTTTTACAGGTCCTTCGAGACTTGTACGAGGTTGCAACTAGGCTGAACCTTTGCGAATGCATATGTCGCAAGGGCGCCTCATGACTTAGGCAATCGCAGTTAAGTCCGAGGAGTTGGCGCAAGGGTGCTTCACGACTTAGACAACTTCAGCAAAGTTCGTGACTTTGTCGCTAGGGTGCCTCACGACTTAGGCAATTCCAGCTAAATCCGTGACATTGTGGTATCAAAGCAGGCAAGCAATTTGAGCAAGCAATTTGAGCAAGGAACAAAGAAACTTCGCAATCTCGCCATGGCAAAGCATCGTGGTGAATCGAACAAGGCAGGGCAAGCCGAACCATTGCCCCAAGCAACTGTAGGTGGGCTGCAAGTGCAAACTTGCTCTTATGCTGGTGGAGCCGCTCTGGAGGATCGTGGCAGCGATTATGATGAGCGAGAAGTTGGCTACTCTCCACGAGCGAAGGAGGCGCAATCTGAAGCGCCAACTGGGAAAAAGAGCCACAAGGAGAGACTCACGGCGGCGGAAACCCGCCTAGATGTTCTTGAAGCGAGCTTGGAGGAACTCTACCAAGGCCAACGAAGGCTTTTTGGGGTAGAGAGCATGCAAGAAGAAGCTGAACCCCGAATCGACAAGGTTGAGGCCCTAGTCGATCGACCGACGAACGATACCAAAGACTTCGTGCAACATTTGCACGAAGTCGTGGCGAAACTCACTTCCAGAGTGACAGCGCTCATAAGAGCACTAAATGCGGGAGGGAGCAACACCCGCGTTGCGCCGCCACAAAACTTGAGGGCACCTAAGCCTCATTGTTATGGAGGTGCTAAGGACGCAAAGGAGCTCGAGAATTTATTGTTTGACATGGAACAGTACTTTCGAGCTACAAGGCCCGATTCTGAAGATACCAAAGTTTCAATACCAACCATGTATTTGAATGGGGATATAAAACTTTGGTGACGAACCCGTTGTGTCACGGACAAACTTCTAAACAGGATGTTTGATTTAATGCTTATGTATGTGTTAGAACCCTTGCAGATTCTAAACTTGGGGTTGATCTATTTAGGGGATCGACCTCCTTGGAACTCTATAGGGGTTCCTCCCTCCAAGTTGCTGCTCAAAAGCTGCAGAAAAGATTCATCTATTGCTTAAGAAAAGAGGAGGAATACATGGCTATTTATAGGGCTTCTAAACCCTAACTTCTAATAGGACTCCAACTTAAGACTCTTACTTCTAACCAACTCCTAATAGGACTCCTATTCAAGACTCCTATTCCCTTACAACTCCTAATTCTTCTCTAAGAAAAAACCTCCTAACCCTAGCCAGCCTCTTCATCTTTTTAATAAGGGTCGACTTAGGTAGGTTTTACATGAATGTCCCTCTCAATTAGGACTCTTCTAGCTAGAGTCCTAACAGACCCGCCCTCTTCAAATCAGCCTTGTCCTCAAGGCTGAGATTCCATGAACTCAGGGAACCGGGTCTTCAGCTCCTCATATGATTCCCATGTTGACACGGACTTAGCTGGTTTTGCCTAAGTCGTGCGGCACCCTTGCGTGTCCGTCCGCAAAGGTCAGCCTCCCCGAAGCCTCGCATTGTCCCTTAGGACCACCAAAAGAGAGAACGGGTTAGAGAGAACGCCTCAATCGGGATCCACAAGCAAACATCTTCGAAAAACACTTCATAGACAATGCAAATTACAAACAGACTTTACAAGCTCTGAACAGTGGCACAACAAAGGGTAAAATGGTCCATTACAGACCGAAAAGCTCTCGCACGTGTCCACATGACACAACCTTTATTTACAAGCCTAAAGAGGCCACCACCCAACTAAAATGGGACTATTATGCCTTCGGCCGCCCCTCTACATGTTGTACAAGGCATGAACATGCCAAAAGACACGGACAGATATAAGCATTACATCAAACACCTTGTTTAGAAGTTTGTCCGTGACATTCTCCCCCACTTATCCCTTCGACGTCCTCGTCGAAGCCTTTGTGAACACTACAACTCTTTGCCTTTGCTGAGTCTTCAATCTTCTACTCCAGCTGCAATGCGCCTCCTGGCTCCCAGCTGCTCTCCGCTGCTGTTTTTGAGTCGTCGAACCCTTGATCCGCCATGCTGCTTCAACTCGCCAATGACTCTGACTCTGGTGTGGGGTTGGCTGAGTTGTGTTGATCCTTGTTGATTCTTGCGGATCTCCCAGATGAAGGAAAAGACCATCCTTACTACGCCAGTCTCTCAAAATTCCACATGCTGCTTGAACTGGGTGGATGCTTGTTGGAGCTTTAACGAGCATCATCTCGCAAACTTCTGAAGTTTTGGGTCCTTCCTCCACAAAATCTACTCATTGACTCTTCTTTCAGTTAGTTGTCACATCCAAGTAGGTTCGCATCACTTCCGCTTTCGATTGGCATTTCGTTGGGAAATGAAGCGGACAATCTACTCTCGGTAGCACTGATCACCGTTGGTGAGGATTTGATAACTATTGTCTTCCATTATCTTCGAAGGGTCTTTGAACTTGTGCTCATTGACTCATTGACTCTTCTTTCAGTTAGTTGTCACATCCAAGTAGGTTCGCATCACTTCCGCTTTCGATTGGCATTTCGTTGGGAAATGAAGCGGACAATCTACTCTCAGTAGCACTGATCACCGTTGGTGAGGATTTGACAACTATTGTCTTCCATTATCTTCGAAGGGTCTTTGAACTTGTGCAGAGCTCCTCTGCTGGATAAATAAGAGAACTGGGGTACTCGGTTTCTCCCATTCTCTTAAGAGTTGAGAAGGCAAAGGTTACTTGACTTCGCCCGCCTCCTCGAGGTTGTACTTCATGCATCGAGCTGGTTACTGGCCTTCGCCTGCTCTTTGCTCACACTTCTGAAGTACTTGAAGTGTTTGCACTCCTTGCGTTGAGTTAGCTACTGTGATTCACCTTCTCAATGCCATTGAACTTCTGGAATGCAGGAAGTTTTCACTCCAACTTGGAGTAATTCTCTGATAGATGAGGTCGCCTCTGGGATTGTACCGTCTTCTCCATCAACCCTGCCGCCTACTCCACTGAGTAGCAAAGGTACAGCACCGCGTACTGCTTGCTTCGTTCCTTGGTCGTGCACTCTTGCATGACCCGAAGTCCTTCACTTACGGCTATCTTGATGAGAAACTTGTTGACACCGGTCTTACGAAGTTCTTCGGCCTCTGCCCTTCAGCCTTGTCTCGGTACTTGGAGATTGCCTCTGCATGCTCCACTTCCTCGGCCCCTTTCACGACCAAGCGCTCTACCTCCGTGAGAGCAAGGGATCAATGACTTTCACGGAAGTCCCGCCTCTGCGGTACCATGACGCTGCCATGCCCATGGCACTACTATCCGTCGCCTCGCCTCTGAATCCCTTTTCTTCACAATCAGTAGATATGTCTCTGTGGCACTCCTCTGAGTCCACCTCCATTCTAACTGATGTTTGATTTTGGGTAGCTAAGTCCCTCTGGACTCGTCGTCGCTTCCTCGCCCCTTTCGACCTCCTGCTTCAACACCTCTGTGTTCTCCAAGCAGTCTGTTTGGTCGATGGAAAGACAGACTGCAACTCCTATGCATGGCCTCTGCCATCACATTGTAGGGTTTGCACCGATTCTGTTCTCCTTAGCTTCCTTGGTAGCAACGTTCGCTTACTCGGCCTTGTCCTCTGACTTGCCGAGCTCCCTTAAGCGAATATGAGCTCTGGAGCAGTCCAACTCTCCAGCTGCTTCGATCATACCTCTGCATGATCAAGTTCCTCCCATGGAACTCACTGGTACTTGCATTCGAACTTTTCCCTTGGTGGAACACAGCCCCCATATGCTGATGACCAAGGTTTTCATCCGATGCAAAATTCGATGCACGCCCGGAAGACCCGCCTCTGCGGTACCATGGCCTTCACTCCTTGAATCCATAGCCCTTCTTGCCGTCGTGTTGTTCACCGAAGTGGAGCTTCCAGTAGCTCCCGATCATACCTCTATATGATCCAGTCCCTCCCGGGACTAAGTCGTGTGTATCGCATTGCCACAAACTGTTCCACCACGATCCGCTGCACCATGTCGCCTCCTGGTGACATCTCCATTACATTCTGATCCTTGTGGAATAAACTCGAATTGTGAATCCTCCATGTGTGGCCTCTGCCAATACATCGCAGGGTCTCCTCCACCTTCGATTTTGTTCGCTCCTTTGACAATCGACCTTCATCCACCCACTCTTGGGTCACACCTAGATGAAGCACCGCTCTAGAACAGTCCGTCGCCTAGTAGCTACCGAAGTCCACCGACTTCACTGTAATTTGTGCACCATTGTCTGGAACCTGGGCCTCTGCCCCTACCAGCACAATCTCCGCTATGCACCGCTTCCTTCATAGCAACTCGAATGGCAACACTGTGGCATATTCTTCAAGAGTACCCGCCTCTGCGTCCTCTTGCCCCGTGCTAAGGCCTTTTGTACCCAACTTCGCCTCCGCAAATTGAGTCGCCTTAGTTCCTCCATCAAATTCTTCTCCGAGATAAGGTGCATGTGCCCCAAAGCTCCCTTCGTCTTTGGCACCATGCAAGATGAGTTCGCTCCGTCAGAATGAAGGTCCCATGGAACAACATGATCCTACTCTTGCCTCTTCAAGAGTTCATGTCCTTGACCTCTGTCTAAGGAAAGCACTGTGCCTCTGCTCCACGTTCCAACTTCTATGCTGGCTCCCTTCATGCGGCTTGAGTACTTTGCCAAGTTACACCCAAGTTGCTCCGCTCCTCGTTTTCGCATTGAGTCGATGGTGGCCCTCGTGCCCACCATTCCACGGGTCAGCCCTCCCTTGAGTCCGATCTCCACATCGACTCCAAGTGTGTCTTCATTTAAGTTGCTTTGGGTCGCTCCCCCACTTGATCTCGCAATGCATCCACCAATGCATTCTCTCAAGCGAGATCATGCAACGACTCCTCGCCGCTTGCTCAGTCCATCGAGCTTCGTGGAGTTGTTGTTTGTTGAGGTACTCCTCCTCAACATGTGAGGTCCATCCCACATGATTCTCCCTCTGGAGAGCTGGGACTTATCCCTCCTGGATAACTATCCCGTTGGAGCGACATCTCTCTTCGTTTCGGAGACCACCATCCCCTTGGACTACTCTGGTCTGCTGAACAAACTGTGCATTGTTCTGCTTCCTGCAAACGCACTTGCTAAATTGCGACTCCCCGTCAATACAGACCCCGCTGCACCCCTCAAGGCCTAGCAACATGCTGAACTCGTTGCACACTTCAGCCTCCTACGGACGTATCCTTCACATGCCGAAGAGAAAGTTCCAATGCTCCATGGCACCGAATTTCGGTCGCCTTGGGATGGCCACGAACATTCCATCGTCCGCATACAAGCCCATGCATAAGTACCAAATTCTTCGAGTTAGCAATTCCCCTCACCTCTGTGAGCTTTGCATAACTCTTTTGGTCGTTGAGCAACTCATTCCACCTTGCATGGTCTCATCCTTTACCAAGCGCCTCGCTTGGCTTGAGCACCATCAAGTATAGTTGTCAACGTTGAGCCGTAGCTCAAACTCAGCCATCCCAACCTTTGTGCGCTCCAAATTCTTCCAAGCTTGTCTGTTCTCGTGGTGCCTCTTGCGCGAAGGGTTGGCAATTCCTCTGAATGCCAATGTCAGATGCCCGCTCCTCCGAGCGACTCCTTTTCCCTACATCTCCATGCCCGTTTTCCCTCAAACGGTCGCGCGTGTGCTGACTGCCCTCAACGCAGCCCCGCTAGGTCCCCCACGTTTGCATGCTAAGTGTTTCTATGAGTGCTTGTCCCGCTTTGATACCATCTGTCACGGACTTAGTTGGTTTTGCCTAAGTCGTGCGGCACCCTTGCGGAGCACCCTTGCGTGTCCGTCCGCAAGGGTCAGCCTCCCCGAAGTCTCCCATTGTCCCTTAGGACCAACAAATGAGAGAACGGGCTAGAGAGAACGCCTCAATCGGGATCCACAAGCAAACATTTCCGAAAAACACTTCATAGACAATGCAAATTACAAACAGACTTTACAAGCTCTGAACAGTGGCACAACAAAGGGTAAAATGGTCCATTACAGACCGAAAAGCTCTCGCACGTGTCCACATGACACAACCTTTATTTACAAGCCTAAAGAGGCCACCACCCAACTAAAATGGGACTATTATGCCTTCGGCCGCCCCTCTACATGTTGTACAAGGCATGAACATGCCAAAAGACACGGACAGATATAAGCATTACATCAAACACCTTGTTTAGAAGTTTGTCCGTGACAATGTGGCATCTTCAAGTGGTAAATTATTCCAATGCACTAGTACTTCAGTAGAGGGACGTCGGCGACGCATCACGATCCTGCGATCGTGGATGGCTTGTGGTTGAGCATGAATAACTCCATCCTCAGTGGTGTTGGGCAGTTGGATCTGGGGTGACTCGTGTTCTCCCAATTTGGGCTTCAGGCATGACACGTGGAAGACAGGATGAATTTTGGCATCCTCAGGTAATTTAAGTCTATACGCCACTGCTCCAATACGCTCTGTGATCTGATAGGGCCCAAAAAATCGTGGAGATAGCTTCATGGAGGCTCGAGTGTTGATGGAGAGTTGCTTGTATGGTTGTAGGCGAAGATAAACCCAATCTCCTACTGAAAATTCTCTTTCGCTTCGTCGTGTGTCGGCTTGCTGCTTCATTCTAGCTTAAGCTGTAGAGAGATTATCTTTTAACAGTTATAGGAGTTTGTCCCTATCAATCAATTCTTGTTCAACCTGATCTACCTTGGCCGAGCCAATTACATACTTTGGAATCACAGGGGTCGGTCGACCATACAATGCTTCATAAGGGGCACATTTTGTAGATGAATGATATGTAGTATTATACCACCATTCGGCCCAGGGAAGCCATTTTGCCCACTCTTTTGGTCGGTCGCTAGCGAAACACCGAAGGTACGTCTCTAAACACCTGTTTACCACCTCTGTTTGGCCGTCAGTTTGTGGATGATACGCTGTGCTCATCTTGAGTTTGGTGCCTTGTAATTGGAATAACTCGGTCCAAAATTTACTAGTGAAGATCCTATCACGATCACTTACAATGGACCTTGGCATCCCGTGCAGTTTAACAATATTTTCTATGAAAACTTGGGCAATACTAACAGTAGTATAGGGACTTCTCACAGCACAAAAATGAGCATATTTCGTAAGTCGATCAACCACCACGAGAATTGTGCTTTTACCTTTGGCAGGTGGCAGCCCTTCAATGAAGTTCATGGAGATGTCAGTCCACACCGAGTCCGGTATAGGTAGTGGTTGTAGTTTCCCTGGATTTGCCACAGTTTCACCCTTGTGCTGTTGACATACATCACATTATGCCACATATTCAGTAATAATTTTTTTCATCCCTCTCCAATAAAAATTTTGCTTCACTCTTTTGTAGGTTCTTAGGAATCCAGAGTGCCCTGATGAAGGTATAGAGTGCATTTCATGCAGGATGATTGTGATACAATGGGAGTCAGGTATAAGCACAATACAACCTTTGTAGCGTAGATCCCTCGAATCCCAAGTGTAGTGGGCTATTACACTTGGATCATCCTCCAATTTTTTTATAATGTTGCTGATCTCTGGATCCTTCTTCCATTCTTCCCTAATGTCCACGAGGAGACTAGTGGTAGGAAGGGAGATGGCTGAAACCTTAGCTTGCTCAGGTAGCCGTGAGAGTGCATCTGCAACAACGTTTTCTTTCCCCTTTTTGTAAATAATTTCATAATCAAATCCAAGAAGTTTGGTTACCCATTTTTGTTGCTCAGGGGATGATATCTTTTGCTCCAAAAAATACTTGAGGCTTTTATGGTCAGTTTTAATTTGAAATCGCCGGCCGATCAGATAGGGTCTCCACCTCATTATTGCGTGTACATTGGCGAGCATCTCCTTATCATATACTGACATGTTTTGATGGGAGGGAGATAATGCCTTGCTAGTGTATGCGAGTGGTCGGCCATCTTGCATGAGAACGGCTCTAATTCCGACTCCAGATGCGTCGATCTTAATGATGAAGGGTCAGCTGAAATCTGGTAGCGCTAACACCGGCGTCGTTGTCATGGCTACCTTAAGTTTGTCGAAGGCAGCAGAGGCTTTGTCCGACCATTGGAAAGCATCTTTTTTCAGTAGAGAAGTGAGTGGTGCACTGATCTTCCCATAGTCCTTAACAAATTTTCGGTAGTAGCCTGTTAGTCCAAGGAACCCGCGTAGTAATTTCACGTTTGTAGGTTTCGGCCAGCCTTGCATTGTCTCAATTTTTGTTGGGTCTACCGCCACTCCTTCTGATATTATGTGCCCAAGGCAGTGATTGCAAAAGGCGCTCGGGCGCTCGCCTAGGCGCTCGGGCGAGGCGAGGCGAGGCCCGAGCGCCTCGCTAATGTCCCAGGCGCCGCCTGGGCGCTCGCCCGAGCCCAGGCGCTGGGCGCTTTGGGCGAGCGCCTGGGTAAACCAAGGTGACCGAACCAGAATTTTAGGTCTGGTTCGGTCCTGGTTCGGTTGTTAGTTGGTTCAATCGAACCAACTAAACCGATATAACCCCAACCCTAACCCTAACCCTAACCCAACACTAACCTGCTGCCGCTGCCGCTCTCGATCCCGATCCCGATCGCGATCTCGTCGCTCGCTGCCGCTGCTCCCGCCGCCGCTGTCGCTGCTCGCGCCTCCCGCGAGCCTTCCCGCTGCTCGCGCCTCCCGCGAGCCCTCTCGCTGCTCGCGCCTCCTGCGAGCCCTCCCGCGAGCCCTCCCGCTGCTCGCGCCTCCCGCGAGCCCTCCCGCGAGCCTTCCCGCTACTCGCGCCTCCCTCGAGGCCTCCCGCTGCTCGCGCCTTCCGCTCCCTTTCCCTTTCCCGCTGCCGCTACCGCCGCTCGCTGCTGCTGCCGCTGCCGTCGCTGCTGCTGCTGCCGCCGCTCGCCGCTGCTGCCGTCGCCGCTCGCCGCTGCTGCTGCCGCTCGCCGCCGCTGCCGTTGCTGCCGCCGCTACTTCCTCGTTTCTCCATCAGGCTCAGTATACTCTTAAGATTAAGTTTATTTGAATTTTGAAATGATTAATTTTCTGTTAATAGATTAATAATATATTATTTTGATTTTAATGTTATTAATTTTTATTTATTTGAAATTATTGTTAGGTTTCAACATAAATGACAAGTGCAGAAAGCAACTCAATAGAGTCTCCAATGGTATCAAAAAAAGATCATGCATGGAAGTATAATTATTTGAAGGATCCGAAAGATCCTAATGCAGTGACTTGTATATTCTGCGATAAGACTACCAGAGGTGGTATTTTTCGTGCAAAACAACATCTAGTAGGAAATTTCAAGAATGCAGCAGCTTGCAAAAAATGTCCACCTGAGGTAAAAGAAGAGTTGCTGAATTATATAAATGAAAAGAAGACACAAAAGAATGAATCTTATGGGAATTTACCAGAAGACAATGTTGAACATATCAAAGATGAAGAAGAAGATTATTCTACGAGTATTAACCCAAGTGAAAAAAGAGTATACGACAAAAAGGGAAAAGAAGTTATGAGTACTAAGAAAGGTAGAAAAGGACCGATGGATCTATATATACTTCAAGGATCCCAGAAACAACAAGGGCAAGCAGGAGGCTCAAAATTGAGACAAACAAATATAAGTGATGCTTGTGATAAAGAAATAAGAGGAAGAACAATTCAGCACATTGCTCGCTTCTTCTATCAGGCTGGTCTTCCCCTTAGTACAACTCGTTTAGACAGTTTTAAGGATATGATTGAAGCTATTGGAAGATATGGTGCAGGATTAAAACCTCCAAGTTATTATGAGATGCGAGTTCCATTGCTGCAAAAAGAGTTGAATTATACAAATGACTTACTAAAGGGTCATAAAGAATCATGGGCAACACATGGTTGCTCTATTATGTCAGATGTTTGGACTGACAGGAGGCGTAGGAGTATAATTAATTTTATGGTTAATTGTTCTTTAGGGACTATGTTTGTGAAGTCAATAGATGCTTCATCTTTTGTAAAATCTGGAGACAAAATATATGATTTACTTGACAACTTCGTGGAAGAAATTGGAGAACAAAATATCGTTCAAATCATAACCGACAATGGAAGCAACTATGTTTTAGCTGGTAATATTCATCTTTTGATTTTGTTAATAATTTTATCTTCAATTAAGTGTGTTAAACTCTTAAGTCTTATCATTTTTGTTATCCTTTATTTCAGGTAAATTACTTGAATCAAAAAGACAACGCTTGTATTGGACTCCATGTGCAGCACATTGTATTGATTTAATGTTGGAAGTATTGGAAAGATCTTAGAAATCAAGAAAACCTTAGAAAGGGCAATTTTTGTTGTTGGATTTCTTTATAATCACATTGGGGCTTTGAATATGATGAGAGAATTTACAGGGAATAAAGAATTAGTGAGACATGGTGTTACCCGATTTGCTACTTCATTCTTGACATTACAGAGCGTGCATCGTCAAAAACATACTCTGAGAAATATATTTACCTCTGAGAAATGGGTGACAAGCAAATGGGCAAAAGAAGCAAAAGGCAAGAGGGCTGCTGATATCATCTTAATGTCATCCTTTTGGAATCATATAGTTTATATATTAAAGGTAATGGGCCCTCTTGTTCGAGTCCTTCGGTTGGTGGATAATAAAAATAAGCCTGCAATGGGATATATTTATGAGGCTATAGATAGAGCAAAGGAGACGATTAAAAGATCTTTTAATGAAAATGAAGAAAAATATGAGAATTTTTACAATCATTGACGAAAGATGGAATTGTCAACTTCATCGTCCCTTAAATACAGCAGGATATTATTTGAACCCTGAATTCTTTTATAAGATTAAATTTGTTGGATTTGATGCAGAAGTTTTGGGTGGGTTATATCAGTGTGTTGCAAGATTAGTTCCCAGCATTGAGGTTCAAGATAAGATTATTCATAAATTATCTTTATATAAAAATGCTGAAGGTCTTTTTGGAATTCCAATTGCCGTTCGATCCAGAACAACTACCTCTCCAGGTATTAATAATTTGATATAATTAATTTCATATATATTATGTTATTATGTTATTGCTAATAATAACATAAATTTTGCAGCTGAATGGTGGAGTCTATTTGGAAATTCCACCCCGAACTTACAGAAATTTGCTGTCAAAGTACTTAGTTTGACATGTAGTGCTTCGGGTTGTGAGCGAAACTGGAGTGTCTTTGAGCATGTAAGTATTACTAAATATTTTTATTTTAATTAATTTATTTATTTAGATATATGTATTAATATATTTTTAAATTATATGACATGACAGATTCACTCGAAGAGAAGAAATCGGTTAGAACATCAACGATTGCACGATCTTGTTTACATAAAATATAATCAAGCTTTGAAGACTCGTCATGATTTAAAAAATAAATTTGATTCAATCTCATTGCAAGATATTGATGATTCAAATGAGTAGTTAGTAGGAGAAATGGGTGCTAACTTGCAAGATGCTGAAGACGAGCTTGTATTTGAAGATGATAGATTGACGTGGGGAGATGTGGCAAGAGCTTCAGGTGCTGAAGAATTACAAACATATACAAGACAGATGTCAAAGAGAAAAATGAGTGCAAAAGCATCAAGCTCGGCTCCTGCTATTGTTGAAGACATAGAGAATAAAACATATCTTGATGAAGAGGAAGGAATCGAAGAACAAGAGGAAGAAGACGAATTCAATGAAGATGATTTGTGTGAAAATGACGATAATATTGATTATGATGAATGACTTTGATGTAAAATTTTAATGTTTTGAATTTTGAAACTTTTTGTTAATGTGACATTGTGATTTTGTATCTTAGATTTTCTTAATTTAATAGCATATTTTTATTTAAAATTTTAAATAATTATATTTATTAATTATATTATATATTTTTATATTTTAGCACCTCGCTTCGCTCGGGCGAGCGCCTAGCGCCTCGGGCGTTTTTGGACCTTGGCGCCTAGCGCTTTTTAAATCACTGGCCCAAGGTACTCTACTTTTTGCTGGAGAAAGCTACACTTTGGTTGCTTAACAAAAAGAGTATTCTCCCGAAGGATCGTCAGAACAATCCGTAAATGCTGAAAGTGAGTCAAGAGAAGGGCTGTAAATAAGAATATCATCGAAAAATACTAGCACAAATTTGCGAAGAAAGCTCCGAAAAATATCGTTCATGAGACTTTGAAAGGTTGAAGGAGCATTAGTGAGTCTAAAAGGCATTACCAAGAATTCATAATGACCATCATGTATGCGGAATGCAGTTTTTGGAATATCATCTTCACATACCCAAATTTGGTGGTAACCGGATCGGAGGTCCAACTTCATGAAGACTCGAGCTCCTTTTAATTCATCAAGAAGTTCATCCACCACTGGTATTGGGTACTTGTCCTTGACGGTGATACCATTTAAAGCTCGGTAGTCGATGCACATCCGCCAAGTTCCGTCCTTCTTGCATACAAGTAGCACTGGTGAGGAATAGGGGCTGCAACTTGGCCGAATCACCCCTGTTTCAAGCATCTCCTTTACGATCTTTTCAATTTCATCTTTTTGAAGGTGAGGATATCGGTACGGTCGAGTGTTCGCTGGTGGCTTGTCCGGAAGGATTGGAATTCGATGGTCATGTTGTCGAGAAGGAGGAAGACCGCATGGTTCAACAAAAATGTCGGCAAATTCAGTAAGCAATTAGACAAGATTTTGATCTTCAATTTCTATTTTCTTCCCCTTTGGTTGCTGTTAGAGGTGCATCAAAAAGCCACCATTTACCTTGTGTAAAACTTTCTCCATTCGTTTGGTCGAAATAGTGGTAACGTTGCTTCCGCGCTTCCCGCGTAGGATGATCTGTTTGCCCTTACAATAGAATTTCATAATTAATTTAGAAAAGTTCCAAGAGATATCACCTAGTGTAGTCAGCCATTCTATACCAAGCACTGCCTCATAGTCATCAAGTGGTAGGAGGAAGAAATCGGTGATAATTTCTTGGTCTTGCAGTAATAGTTTCACCCGCGGGCATCTTTGGTCGCACTTTAGGATTCTACCGTCGGCCACCTTTACATCGAACTTGCTGCAACCTTCAATATGCAGTGTCATCCGAGCAGCAACCTTACTATTCAGGAAGTTATTAGTGCTGCCCGTGTCGATGAGAATAGTACTCGGCTGTTGTTTGAGAAGGCCTCCAACTTTCATCGTTTGCGGGTTTGAGTAGCCGGTTAGTGCGTGTACCGTAATGTCGGTCGGTTGTGGCTCTTCTTCCATATCTTCTATTTCATATTCAAGGCTCTCTTCTAGATGTTCAATGACCTCGTCTTCTACTGGTTCAATCATAAGAAGTCTCCCTTTTCTACAGCGATGCTCGTGGCTCCACGGCTCGTCGCAATGCCAACATAACCCCTTCGCAGATCACTCTCGAAGTTCTTCTCTTGTTAACCTTTTTGGTGCAAGGACTCGGTTGATAGTAGGGGGGGCTGAGGGCTTTAGTATTGTAGGTCGAGGAGTGATCCTAGTCCTCCGGGCTTCATGGTTCAATCGCTCCTCTTGAAGTCGTGCGAAAGAGATGGCTGCCATAAGCGTGTATGGTTGTCGTGCCTTAACTTCTCCCCGGATCTCCGGCTTTAAGCCCTCAATAAAGGTCCCCAATAGTTGTTTTTCAGACCAATCACGAGTTTGATTAGATAACCTTTCAAACCTGGTTTGGTACTCCTGAATGGTGGAGGTTTGTCGTATCTTTGCTAGTTGTCCGTCAATGTTCTCGTAATAAGTTGATTCGAAGCGGATCAGTAGTCCTTCTTTGAACTGTCGCCATGAAAGGACTCCATAAGTGTGTTCAAACCAGTCAAACCATTGTATGGCATCCCCTTCAAGATGTATAGCTGCAATTTCCACCATGGATGCATCCACAGTTTTATGGTACCGAAAATATCGCTCCGCGCGCGAGATCCAACCAATTGGGTCTCCTTCTTCCCATCTAGGGAAGTCCACTCTCCTGCGCGAATAGTTGGGGTCGTTCATAGAGCCTCCCCTCTCTTGGAAGTCATCTCTTTGGGCATGATGTGATTGGTTAGAGCTCTCTCCTTGATGTGATTTCTTCGGGCTTGGTGGTCGGCCCAAACTGAATTCGGTAAGGAGAGTCCGAATCTTATCCTCCATTCGTGCCTCGAAGGCTTCAAATTTAGCATTGATTGCCTCCTCAGATGCCATAGTATATGACTCCAAATCTGTGATGTTAAGATCTCTCTTTTGTTGACGGGTTAAAGGCATGTATAAGTTGAGAGAAGTGATGGTTGAAAGGGTTGGTGGATTGGTAGATGTAGGCTGCAGTTTAGGTTTGTTTCGTGGCTTTTTGGGTGCAGTTTGAGGGTGTGGTTTGGTGGAGTTTTAGGGCTGTGGATGAAAGTTTTCGATCTGTGATGGATGGCAGCAAAGGTTTGATATAAATCAGTGAAAGTTTGCTGCAGAATTGTGTTGTCTTGTAAGAGCAGAATTGTCGTCGAAGAAACAGCGATTTCTCGACGAAATCTCCACCAAAAATTTGACAGATTTGAGGAGGGAATTGAGGAGAAAATATAGTATCAAGATCAAACAAACAATGCTATGCGGCTGAAATTCTGCAATGTATCTTTCGTTGTAGAGATGAAAACTTTGTGACGAAAAGTTTATGTAGCAATATAGGAATTTTTTTTTTTTTTTTGGATTTTCGGATAGGGATAACTAAATTGCAGCAGTAGTAAGGTAAGAAACCAGAACCTGTTGCAATTCACGGGATGATCCGTGGTGGTGGAGATGATGGCAGAATTTGGCGACGATCTTTTAAGCAATTGTGGGAATTGCTTTGGGCTGCTGTGGAGGGCTGATGGATGGCTATGGAAGGGCAGCGAGATGCCAAGAACGCTGCTCTGATACCAGGTGTTAGAACCCTTACAGATTCTAAACTTGGGGTTGATCTCTTTAGGGGATCGGCCTCTTTGGAACTCTATAGGGGTTCCTCCCTCTAAGTTGCTGCTCAAAGGCTGCAGAAAAGATTCATCTATTGCTTAAGAAAAGAGGAGGAATACATGGCTATTTATAGGGCTTCTAAACCCTAACTCCTAATATGACTCCAACTTAAGACTCTTACTTCTAACCAACTCCTAATAGGATTCCTACTCAAGACTCCTATTCCCTTACAACTCCTAATTCTTCTCTAAGAAAAAACCTCCTAACCCTAGCCAGCCTCTTCATCTCTTTAATAGGGGTCGGCTTAGGTAGGTTTTACATGAATGTCCCTCTCAATTAGGACTCTTCTAGCTAGAGTCCTAATAGTATGTCCGTGTCTTTTGGTATGTTCATGCTTTGCACAGCATGTAGAGGGATGGCTAAAGGCTTAATAGTCCCATTTTAGTTGGGTTTGGTGGCCGCTTTAGGTTTGTAAATAAAGGTTGTGTCATGTGGACACTTGTGAGAGATTTTCGGTCTATAGTGGACCATTTTGACCCTTTGTTGTGCAACCTTTCAGAGCTTGCAAAGTCTGTTTGTAATTTACATTGTCTATGAAGTGTTTCCTGGAATGTTTGCTTGTGGATCCCGAGTAAGGCGTTTTCTCTAACTTGTTTTCTCTTTTGTAGATCCTAAGGGACCATGGGAGGTTTCGGGGAGGCTGACCTTTGCGGACGGACACGCAAGGGTGCCGCACGACTTAGCCAAAACCAGCTAAGTCCGTGACAGTTGAGAGGAGATCCAACAAAGTCAGTGTCGAGTGGACATATGAGAGGACTTGAAGCGGGAGTTGAGAACTTAATTCCTACCCGAGAACATAGAGTTCATCGCAAGGAGGAAGTTGAGACAACTCCGCCAAAATACTTCCATTCGAGACTACGTGAAGCAATTTTCTGCACTAATGCTGGACATCCAGGACATGTCCGAGAAGGATAAGCTATTCAACTTCCTCGATGGTTTGAAGCTATGGGCTCAACAGGAACTGCATCGAAGGAATGTCATCGATGTGATCGGGGCAATTGTGGCGGCAGAAAGGTTCACCGACTTTGTTTCCTCAAAGGACTTAGGGAAAAGGAAACAATCCTCAAGAAATCGCCCTCCAAAATATTCTCCAAGGAAGGAGCCCGGAGGCAAGCAAAGAAGGAAGAGTTCCCACAAAGGATCGAGCTTAAAAGGCAAGACCCCAAACCTGGTAGATGCTTCTTATGCGGAGGACCACACATGGTGAGGGAGTGCCCACAGAAACAAGCACTCAATGCATTAATAGCTTCAATCCACGCCCCCAAATCAGACAAGGGCAAGGTCGTATCTTTTAGTTCGAGTAGTTCAAAATCCAACAGCGACGATGAGAAGTCGCAAGGACCCCAGATGGAAGCAATGCGTTTGTTAAATGCTTTGCGGGGTCAAGTTGTAACATCCCTCATTTCTGAATTTTCGTATAAGTTTCTAATTGTAATGTAAGTATCTATTTTAAGTTTGATAAAATTTCAAAGTATGAATCTGAGAACTTATTCATAAGAGTTAGAGGATTTGTTAAAGAAAAATCTGAGGACCTATATGTAAACCCTGAGGACCTAATCGAAAATATAATAAATACAAGGACTAAATTGCAAAATGTACAAAACGACAAATCCCACCGTTTAAGCCTCTCTGCCTTCGTTCTTAAGGAAGCAGAGAAGGCAGCTGTGTGGATGATCAGGGAAAGAAAGAAAAGAAGAAGAAGAAGAAGAAAAAAAAAAAATTGGGGCTTTAAGGTTTCTTGCTCAAATCTTTTCACTTAGGGTCAAAATTCTCAAAGGCAAGTGTTCCAACCCCATCCTATAGAATTATTAGCCTTTGATCTCATATTTGTTCTGAATTATTCGAAAGATTTCAGCCTAGAACCGGATATTTCTCTTGTTGGATACAAAAATCATGGATCTGAAATTTTTCGGTAAACTGACCCCTATACATTGTTCCAGCCATAGTTTTCAGTATCGATCATGGATTTAGGCAGGACTTTGTTTATTTGAAAGTAGACTCTTATACCTTCCTTTTGACACTGATTTTGAAAAATTTGGACTCTGAATACTTACCCAAATGTCTGTTTCAAATGAGCCTATGGATGCTGCAAAACAGGGATCAAGATTTTATTTGAAATGCCTATAACTCCCTGTTGGAAATTCTGATTTGTACCAAACTGATTTTATTTGAAACTAGACTTGAAAATCTTTCTTTTGATATATAGATTGAAAATTTTGGAATTCAAAGGCCTATCCTGCTATCCGTTGATTCCGCCCTATAGATTCTGCAAAACAGTGATTTAGTCTTTGACTTTTGGTCACTAAATCCATGGTAACTCCTTGTTGGAAACCTTGATTCGTATTAAACTTATTTCATCAGAAAACAGATTGATATATCTTTCAACAGTAGTTTTCTTATGGGTATTGGAGCATAATTGATACTCTGAAGTATTTGTTCTATGTGCCGCTTGAATTCTGTCAGAATTCGAGCTTTGGTCGATTTCGCGTATTCTGTTCCATTCCTTTGGATATTGAATTCATCTAACCTTCTTATTTGAATTGAGCTAAATATGATTGCTTGGAATCCCTGTATACCCTTGCTTTCATTTCATTCCAAATCTGAATACATTTGTGAGAGATTTGTTCCTTGCATCGTATTGTCTCGAAAAGGCACATGTACGTTTTGTTGTTCCGCGTATGCTTCCGATATATGCTACTTATTGTTAAAACTGGCCTCTTGTACTCTGGTGTTTGTGGGATTGTCTGGACCTTTGCCAGAAATGGTAAAGGGTATGTGTTTAGAGCCTGCGATGCTCTGCCGGCCCCCTCTGGCTTCACCTATTGTCTCGAAAAGGCACATGTACGTTTTGTTGTTCCGCGTATGCTTCCGATATATGCTACTTATTGTTAAAACTGGCCTCTTGTACTCTGGTGTTTGTGGGATTGTCTGGACCTTTGCCAGAAATGGTAAAGGGTATGTGTTTAGAGCCTGCGATGCTCTGCCGGCCCCCTCTGGCTTCACCTAGACGTGGGTGGATGGAGCTCCCAGACGTGGGAGACTTCTGTCTGGTGGTCATTCAGAAATGGATGAATCATGTTCTGTCTGAGGTCCCACTACACCTTCTGTATGTTTGATATGATATCCAGAGCTTTGGTTATGTGTTTCGGTACATGCTTTGGATAAGAATGATATGATTGCAACGTCAAAGACGACGTTTGAGCTTCTGTACGGTATTTGTTATTGATATGCTCTGAAAAGTTTCATTTGTTATTGATATGCTTCGAAATGTTCCATACGCCATTGATATGCTCCGGAACATTTCATATGCCATTGATAAGCTCCGATATGTTTCATTTGTTATTGATATGCTCCAAAACGTTTCATTCATTGCTGTTATGCTCCAATTACTCTATGCCCCATCTGTTATGAACCAATTATGTATGATTGAAATGACAATTGTGATTCTGCACCTAATGATATTACGTCTATGAATTCATATATTCTGCCTTGCATTTTGAAACTTTATCTCTTTGGAAATTGCCCTATTTTGATATGGATATGTTAGTCACTTGCTGAGCTCTATATGCTCACCCCGTTTGTTGATAAATTTTTCAGGATAGCGTATCGCTTGCTTAAATGTTAAGATTGGGCTGAGGCAGTGGAAAGTTAGAAGGTTTTGGGCAGATCTTTATTAGCATATTTGTATTTGTTGTATAAGCCACTCTGTATCTAATGAAATGTTGACGATGAATCTAAACCTATGGATTTTGTGTAAGTTAAAGGATCCCTCATGTTTAGGATTTTGGAATGTTAAGTTAAATTCATGTAATGATATGAACTTATGGTAATCGTTGGTTTGGTGACTGCATAGACTTTCCCACTTGTGAATTTATGTTGTGGTTATTATTTTGATGGTTTGAGTTCAGATTATATGAATTATCGAGTGATGTGTGGTATGTTTATGAACTGCACAGGGTTATAAATTTGTAGACTATAGAGGTGAAATTTTGATCTGAATGTTTTCTTAGTGACCTCAATTGTGTGTTTGGATCCTGGATTAGTTGTGATGAAAATTTTAATATTGTCGATATTTTGAGGTGCGTGACATAAGTGGGGGAGAACACGAAGACAAAGTCGCACAAAGCAGGGAGCAATGAGTTGATGTACGTGGACATCAAGCTCAATAGCCAAACAACCCGTGCAATGGTGGACATGGGCGTTACCCACAACTTTATTGTCGATCGAGAAGCAAAACGACTTGGACTGATTTTGGAGAAGAACCCAAGTCAGATGAAGACAATGAACTCGGAGAACAAGCGGATCTTCGGGTTGGCAAAGGGAGTCCCCATCAAGATCAGGACTTGGAGCGGGAGCACAAACATGATAGCGGTGCCACTGGACGACTTCCAAGTGATTCTCATAATGGAGTTCATGCATGCGACGAAGTTGGTGCCAATGTCGTTCCTGAACTCCCTATGTCTGATGGGAGGCGATGACCCCGGTGTGGTTCCCGTCTCTCGGAGTGGAACCAAAGACCCCTAACAAATATCGACATTACAACTGAAGAAAGGGGTACAAAAAGGCGAATTAACATTCGTGGCTGCTATGAAGCTAGAGCCCCTCGACGGGAAAACCATTCATGAACCTACTGCGATGGCGAACATTCTGAAGGAGTTCACAGATGTTATAACACCTGAGTTGCCGAAAACTCTACCACTACGCAGAGACGTGGATCATCATATCGAGCTAGAGCCGGGAGTGAAGCCTCCAACGAGACCACCCTACCGCATATCCCCTCCAAAGTTGGCAGAGCTCAGAAAGCAGTTAAATGAACTGCTAAGCGATGGTCTCATCTGCAGTTCTAAAGCACCATTCGGAGCTCCAGTTCTTTTCCAAAAAAAACAAGATGGGAGCCTCTGACTATGCGTCGATTATCGAGCCCTCAACAAGGTGACGGTGAAGAACAAGTATCCCATCCCGCTCATCGTAGACTTGTTCGACCAATTGGGCAAAGCAAAGTATTTCTCCAAACTCGACCTCTGGTTAGGGTACTGGCAGGTGCGCATTGCTGAAGGCCACGAAGCGAAGACTACCTGCGTGACCAAGTACGGACCGTTTAAGTTCTTAGTGATGCCTTTCGGCTTAACCAACGCTCTGGCCACATTCTACACTCTTATGAACTAACTATTTAAGAAGTATTTGGATAAGTTTGTAGTCGTCTACTTGGACAATATCGTCGTCTACAACCAAATGCTCGAGGAGCATGTCGAGCACCTTCGAACAATTTTCAAGGTTCTTAGGGAGAACACTTTATTCGGTAAAAATGGAGAAGTGCTACTTTGCTCAGACGGAGATCTTATTCTTAGGGCATCGAATTGGTGATGGTTCCATTCGAATAAACAAATCAAAGGTGCAAGCTGTTACGGAATGATGAACTCCAAAGAAGGTGTCGGAGCTAAGATCCTTCCTTGGTTTCGTCAACTACTATCAACGCTTCATAGCTGGGTATTCGAAGCGCGTAACTCCACTGACGGAGTTGCTGAAGGAGCAGCCTTGGAGATGGTCTGATAAATGTGAAGCGGCATTCCAAGATCTAAAGGCTGCTGTGTTGGAAGAACCGATGCTCAAATTGCCGGACTATGAGGAGTCATTCGAAGTCCATACATATGCTTCAGACTTCACTATTGGGGGAGTACTCGTGCAGGAGGGTCATCCGGTGGCCTACGAGAGCCGCAAACTCAACAAGACCGAGCGGCGGTATCCGGTGCACGAGAAGGAGATGACAACAATGGTCCACTGTCTACGAGTTTGGCGGCACTACCTTCTCATATCGCGATTTGTGCTGAGGATAGACAACATTGCTTTGAGCTATTTCCAAACTCAAAAGAAAACCTCCCCAAAGCAAGCACGATGGCAGGACTTCCTAGTTGAGTTTAATATGGCAATGGAGTACAAGCCTAGAAAAGCAAATGTTATGGCCGATACGTTGAGCCGGAAAGTGGAACGAGTAAATGTCATACAATTAGAGGGCAGAGGCCAAGCAAGTCGGTTGCACTCCAATTTCCTTTCCAAGATCAGGGATGGACTGTACAGTGATCCCCAAGCAGTAACCCTGATGCAACTAATCAAAGAAGGCAAGGCATGACGATTTTGGGTCCAGGAGGGACTCGTCTACACCAAACGGAATAGGTTTTATGTTCCTCGAGTGGACAATTTGAGGCGCGAACTCTTGAGAGAGTGTCACGATTCCCTTTCGGCAGGACATCCGGGCATTCACCGAACATTGGTTCTTGTGGAAAGGGCCTTCTACCAGCCGAAGATAGGGACTGATGTGGAGGAATATGTTCGAACAAGCCTTACTTGCTAACAAGACAAGGTGGAGCAACGGAAGCCGGTAGGACTTTTGGAGTCATTGCCCATACCAGAAAGGCCATGGGTGAGCATTTCCTTGGACTTCATATCAAGCTTGCCAACAGTAGGGGGGTCTCGAATCGATACTTATGGTGGTCGATCGATTTTCAAAGTATGCGACTTCCATTGTTGCATCCCTACACTGTTCAGCATAGGAGGCGGCCAAGCTAATAATGAGGAATGTGGTGAAGTATTGGTGAGTCCTACACAATATCATCAGCGATCAAGACGCTCGGTTCCTGGGACAGTTCTGGACCGAGCTATTCAAATTATTGGGGTCTAAGTTATACTTCTCCACAAGCCTCCACACCCAGACGGATGGCCAAACCAAAAGGATAAACTCGCTCCTTGAGCAATATCTTCGGCACTACGTGAGTGCCAACCAACGAGATTGGGTGAAACTGTTGGACATAGCCTAATTCTCCTATAACTTGCAACAGAGCTCTGCGTCCAACAAGAGCCCCTTCGAGATCTTTACAGGATAACAGTCGTCGACTCCTCACACCTTGGCTATCGGGTATACTGAGAGTAGTCCATCAGCATATCACTTTGCAAAAGAGTGGCACCAAAATGCAGATATTGCGTGGGCTTACTTGGAGAAGGCAACCAAAAAGATGAAGAAGTGAGCAGCGTTAGGAAAGCAACCACAAGAGTTCAAAGTCGGCGATTTGGTGTTGGTGAAGCTCCAACCAGCATCACTTCAATTCTTTAGGTACAAAGTACACAAAGGATTAGTGCGCAAGTATGAAGGGCCCCTTCCCAATTATCAATAGGGTGGGCAATGTCTCCTACAAGTTGTAGCTACCGGCGTGGCTTAAAATTCATAATGTTTTTCACGCCAGCAACTTGAAAACCTACCACTCAGATCCGTAAGATGCTTTCCGAAGTGTTCCAACTCGACTACACCCCACCAAAGCCTCCTACGAGAAGCGAGTTGAAACCATTTTAGCGGATCGCAACATAAAACTATCCAATGGAGCTGAGCAGACCGAGTACTTGGTAAAGTGCCGAAAGCTTCCCCGAACCGAAACTAGTTGGGAGCTCGAAGACGCCCTACAACATGAAGTAGTCATCAACAATTACCAACAAGCGTCGATGTGGGCGTCGATAGTTTAAGTGGGGGAGAATGTCACAAACGATCGTCGCGCACCCGCAACAACTTCGTTCAACGAACCGTTCATCGCTTTTGCATGCTTGTACAGAGACATGGCAGCATGTTTTGCCTTGGTTTTGTATGTTTTTGCTTAGAAAATATAAGCAACAACAGTTCGCAGCGCTGCAGTGCGATCGCTCGCCACGTCAGGCCGAACTGCCCCAAAATGGCTCCGTTTTCGCGTGTCACAGCTTGTTTTCTGCACACTATAGCTGTACGCGAAATGTCAGCCATCTCAGCACCCTAGAACCCCCTGGGTGGCACAGGGCTGGATGGGGCTTCAGTATACAGTCGGGCGTTGAACAATCTTCACAAGTTCGTACGTTAACTTGACGGGAACTTAACTTCGTACCAAACACCCGGTGAGTAGTTGTTTGTGGACTTGCAACTGTTCGTTTTACCTTCTAAAGTCATTGTTTTCTCCTTCCTCTCTTTTCTCTCTTGCACTCAAGGTGCTCACTGAATTGCTTGTAAAGCTTCCCTCTTCGCGAAAGGTCGAGACTTGTCCGTCGCTCATTTTCAATCTAATCAACTTTCTGTTTTACAGGTCCTTTGGGACCTGTATGAGGCTGCAACTAGGTTGAACCTTTGCGGACGCATATGTCGCAAGAGCGTCTCATGACTTGAGCAATCCCAGCTAAAGTCCGAGGAGTTGGCGCAAGGGTGCTTCACGACTTAGGCAACTTCAGCTAAGTTCGTGACTTTGCTGCAAAGATACCTTACGACTTAGGCAATTCCAGCTAAGTCCATGACAATGCGATAGTCCTTGGTCCAAAGTAAGATTTCATAAAAAAACATAGTATTTTCAAAATACCACAGCTGTTTCTGGGTTAAGTAGAAGCTATCACGCATTCTTTTTGGTTTTGTGGGTCAACTTTGTGGTCTAAAATGTCTGATGCTTGTTACAGTAAACCACAAGAGACCTAGCATGGAAGGGACCAGACAATGGCATCGCAGTCATGTGGGCTACCTTCACCATCAAAACCCGAAGAAAAAAAAGAACACTTAAATACCAATTTGCCAATTTCCATATGAAGAAATCAATTATGTAGTTGGTTTCTTTTATAATCTCGGGAACTTAATTTGTGGAAGAAATAATTAATAATACGAGAGATCATCAATGCTAAACTTGCTAAAAGTATGAACACTCCTAAGTCGTTCAGACTTCAGAGATCAAGCATAAGAAACTAAAATGAAAGAAATGCAATTCATAAAGCTACATGGTGCCATCTGTTTATCATCAGTATACAAAATTAACAAAAAGAAACAGCAAGTGTCAGTCCAACACATAATAAATGTATCAAATCAGTGCAACACATAATAAATGTATCAAATTGTCCTTTGAATTCTTACAAAATCTACCTGGCATACATCAACAATGATAGAATCATTGCGAGCAATATGGTTTGCCCAATACTCATCAGCGACTTCTTCATCTGGTCGCCCATCTGTATCCTTGGATTTTATATAAGGTTTATGCTTCACACGATTCAGGTCCTCATGGAGTCCATCCAACAGGAATGCCAAAAGCTCCTGAATGGACAAGTACAAATTCTGCATCAAAGGATTATACAATTACTAAAGTGAATCAAAATAATCTAAGCAGTAAAACCTGAGAATCATGTTGATTATTTCCACTGAATTGGGGTGCAAAGCGAGCAAGTTTTGTTTTAAATGGTCGAGGAGAAACAGGTGTACGCCCAGGAGCCCATAGCTTCCTTAGTAACTCTCCAAAAGCTAAAGCAAGCTCACCCTGCATGACTACCATTGTGATTTAGTAAATCCAACATTAAAGAGTAAAAGTCATTTCAGCACTCCAACATTTACAAAAATTTAAGAAAAATTGTGCACATAGAGTTAACTTTTTTTTTAATTTTCACATCATGAAGGCCAGTAGCAAATAAATAATATTTATAATATTAATGTGCATAACTAGACACTTTATCAGAAAGTAGATGCCAAGCACATATCACAGTTACGCAGGTTATGCAAACTTACAAGATAAGAACACACATAGAGATCAGCACAAATTTTGGCCAGCCAATGGATACTAAACCACATAGCATGTCATGAAGCCTTGCACAAAATTTGAAAGGACATCAAGTGACAATGGCTTTCATAAACTGTTTGGAGATGAGGTTTAATGCAGATCAGAAAATTAAAACTTCAGAATATGGTAAATGGTCTGGAATTGTTATTTCGTTCAGATATTTGTGGCCATCTCATGACGAGCTTAACATAGATGCTGCATAAGAATATTCTTAAGCTATTAAGCAAGTCTATTGCCATAAAGTAGCAGAAAATTACTAAAAGTATTCAAACCCTTGTAATTGCAAACGAATATGAAACAAGACAAGGTTTTGGCAACAAAGCCATATGAAATGATAAAAATCGATCATATTGAAAAATATTACTGTTGTTAACATATCTATGCAAGAAAAAGTTGAGAAATGAGTTGTGTAAGAAAATTATTGCAGCGTCATATTTAACAAAATGAATATATAAGAAGAAACTTTGCCAACACCAGTGTATAACAGATTATAGAGCGTGGATTCCACCAGAATTTTCTTTAAATGTCTATATAGAATATTAGATCAATTCAAAATGTTGGAAACATAACATAGAATTAGATTTTTCTGCTATATACAACTATATGGGTATCAAGAACAAACCAACAGATTTTACAATGAACTTGAACTTACAATATATCTAAGAGTAGCACCTTTAAGAACCTTAAGCAACATGCAACAAGGAAAAAAAGCCATAATCTTCAGTATGTGTATGTCTAGAAACTTTGCATATCACCATATTGCTAAAGGGAGGCTAAGATGGTGGTGAGCAACTCTATCAGACCAGTTGCATCATAAGGTGCAATCCAAATAGACAGAAGTGACATGTTTATAGATTCATTAGCATCCATGTCATCGGACATGTTAGAGTAGATAATCAAAATGTGAAGTATCACATGCAGATGGCAAACAAAATCATAAATTCATAGCAAACCTTAAGGTGAACCAAGAGACCAAGGCTCCTTAGAGCCTTGACGCATGACCAGATACATGCTTTAGTGAAGTAAGGTGCATTTAGCATCAAAATTAATGAAAATAATCTTAAAGATGAAATAAATTCAGAAACACATGTACCTTCAATTTAATAATATATAAGCAAACAAATAATAGTTGGCTCAATAAACCAAGCATCGTGCCAGTTGTAAATGCAAAACACATAAGGTGAAAAAAATATGTATGGGAAACACAATATAAAGGAGGAAGGAAACAATAGCATGGAGGAACATGGGCTTAAATAGGTGCCCCGGCGCTCGCCTACATGCTCGGGTGAGGCGAGCAAGGCCCGAGCACCTCAAGCATCGACCAGGCGATGCGCTTCAGTGAAGCGCCGCTTGGGCACTTGCTTGAACCAAGGCGACTAGTGCCTTGAGCAAGCGCCCTGTTCAAACAAAGCAATCGAACCAGACTATTAAGTCCAGTTCAGTTGAATAGTAGCTAGTTGATTCAATTGAACCAACTAAGCTACATAATATTACTATACCTGCAAAACTCACCCCTCGCCACCCCCCCCCTCTCATACGACCCCGAGCCATAAACTCTAGCGCAACTACTGCCTCCGCCACCGACGCATAGGACTAATGCTTCCTTTGTCGTTGACGGGCGAGTCCGACGACTTAGCTTTCATGTGTAGTTCCCTCCACCATTGCTACTTCCGCTCCTTCTATCATCGAGTGAGAGGACCACAGCTTCCTCTGCCATCAACAGACACCTCTGAAGCTTCCTCCACCACTATCGTCGTCGTCCGAAAGTTTCTCCGTCACTACTGCCCTCTCCTTCCCCACTTTCCATTGTCAGTGACTCCTTTCTCCCTCTCTAACTACATAGATAACTCTTTTCTTTTGTTTAAAAATACAATTATCTAAAGAATCCTAAAGATCCTAATGCAATTACTTGCAACTTTTATGATACGACTACTAGATGTAGTATTTTCCGTGCAAAAGCAACTTCAAGAATGCATCATCATACAAGAAATATCCACCATATGTAAAGAAGAGTTGCTGGCTTATATAACTGAAAAAAAGATGTAAAGGAATGAATCTTATGAGATTGAGAATAATATTGAATATATTAGAGATGATGAAGAAGAAAATTATTCAAAAAAATATCAATCCAAGTGAGAAAAAAGTATATGACAGAAAAGGAAAAGAAGCTATGATTGTTAAGAAGGGTAAAAAGAGATCGATGGACTTATACATGTATCAAGAATCACAAAAGCAACAAGAACAAACAGGAGAAAAATAAAGACAAGTAAATATAAGAGATGCATGTTATAAGGAGATAAGGGGAAGAATAATTCAACATATTGCTCGCTTATTCTATCAGGCTAGCCTTCCCCTTAGTACTTGTCGTTTAGACAGTTTTAAATAAATGATTGAAGTTATTGAAAGATATGGTGAGGGATTAAAATCTCCAAGTTATTATGAGTTACAAGTTCCATTCTTAAAAAAGAATTAGATTATACAAATGACTTATTAAAGGGCTATAAAGAATCATTGGTAAAGCATGATTGCTCTATTATGTCAAATGCTTAGACCGACAAGAGATATAGGAGTATAATTAATTTTATGCTTAACTGTTTTTTCAGAACCATGTTTTTGAAGTCAATAGATGCATCATCTTTTATGAAATCTGAAGAAAAGATATATGAGTTGCTTGATGAGTTTGTGGAAGAAATTGGTGAATAAAATATCATCCAAGTTATAACCGACAATGGGAACAATTATGTGTTAATTGGTAAGATTTATCTTTTGAATTTTGTAATCTTTTAATTACTTTATATCTCCAATTTAAATGGAAGAACTATGGGACTTTTAAATCTTATCAATTTTGCTATCCTTTGTCTTAAGCAAATTACTTGAAGCGAAAATACAACACTTATATTGGACTCTATATGCAATACATTGCAGTGATTTAATGTTGGAGAATATTGGAAAGATTCATCAAGAAAACTTTATAAAGGACAATCTTTGTTGTTGGATTTCTCTATAACAATACTAGAACTTTGAATATGATGAGAGAATTAACATGCAATAAGGAATTAGTGAGATATAGTGTCACCCAATTTGTTACTTCTTTCTTGAAATTATAAAGCATGCATCGTAAAAAACATATCCTAAGAAACATGTTTACCTCGGAGAAATGAGTAAAAGAAGCAAAAGGCATGAGGGCTAGTGATATCATCTTAATGTCGTCCTTTTGGAATCTTATAGTTTCTAATCCTCTTGGAGGACTGGAAAGAACAGAAGAAAGAGAAAATGAGAAATAATAGGCTGTGTGAGACCATTTATCCAAACTCTTCCACCTTGTCAATGAAGGAAAAAACTTCTTTACTGATTAATCTAATTGCATTATTACAGAATGAGTATTTTAATCCTTTATATAAATTTCACTGCAGTAATGAAGAAAATGTACTAACTATCTATATGGAGGTGTGTCATTTAGGCATTGGATCCAAGGTTTTAAATGCCAATCTTTGATACCAGTTTTGACAACCAACACAAAAGTAAGATCTTGTACAGTATACCAACTTATGCCACTGCCGATTGTCACTACAAAATATAGTAAAAAAAGCTACATATTGACTACTACCAAATTGTATGATTCGTTATCTGGTCTTGTTTGGACTAGTAAATACCAACCAGTACATATTGGTTGAACCAATATTTTGAACCATGTCTTGATCTTTTAAAAAGGTTGACAATTAGTGAGCGTGAAGCCTCAATGAAACTCGTGAACCTTGACAAAGGCAAGCTTCCAAAATCTAACCCTTTGTGAGCCTCATGCCTAATATACATGCATATTCAAGGTTCATACCTCACTTTGACAGCCCAAATCATGATCAGAAGTATTCATTACTACTAATCAAATTTTACATGTATGTATGTTACACTAAATAAGAAACTCCTAAAATTTTGAGAACAGTCTAAAGGTGACTTGCGATGCAGCAAGAGAAACCCAATGGACTGGGTAGATGGCTAACAATTCAGTAACTTTTTTTAAGTAGGCTTTGACTTTCAATAGTAACTTCTTTTAAGCAGGCTTTGAGAGTCAAAAGTTGTCTATCGGAGGTAATTTAAGATACAGCATGTAGCATGGTAGTTCATGTTAAACAGAGGAACTCTGTACCAACCATACCACCCAAGTAGATAGACCAGATTTTTCATGAACTCAGAAGGCAGTAAGGCATTCATCAGTCTCTGCTCGGTAGGCTCAAGCACCAGCAAAGATTTTCAAACAAGTGGCTTACAGAATCATCACAAAGTCTTTTTGATGAACACAAGTTAACTACTTAGCAAAAGCATCAATAAACCATGGAAACTATTGCTTTATATATTAGAAAGTGAGTATGAAAATTAAGCATCGGCAGGAATAAGAAAACAATATATTAGTGAAAGACAATATTAAGAATTTTCATTAGTCATATCTTTGACATCAACAGTGGCTTAAAATTCTCCAAATATATTTGACAAAATAAACACCAATATATGCCAAGACAGATACTTACAACCATGCCTAAAGGGTTCTGCCAATTTATTTCTTGCCTGTAATCTTCACGGAAATATCTGGCAAATTCTGGTGTATGGACAAGGCATTGTATTGCGCTGTTCATAAAGCAGGTATTTCCAAGATTCAAGAGCCCAGTGAGACCCAAAGGGGCTGCTCGTGTATTAATGTTATTTGTTCCATGCAAATTGTCCAAGTCACTAGTTGGAGAAGCCAAGTACTGACTTTGTGAGATTTCTGAACTGCAGCTTCTGGAAGCATAATTGTTGGTGGACAAACCTTCAGCAACCGACAAGCTTGACTGAGAAGGCTCCACAATTACAGAAGTTGAGTCCTTCTCTGTACATCCATTTTCCTGTTGAGAAGTTGCACATCCACTATCAGCAGTACCATTTCCATCAGTGAGGACCTCTACAAGAATCTGTGCAAAAACAAGTTTAGTCAATAATTAGCATCATATTGCAGATGATATTTTAAATAGATTGTGCTTAATAAGCAAGAACTGGAGGTCGTTAATCTTCAGGTAAAATATGCAAGCTAGATTTCTAGAGACACATTTAGAAGATAAATATGCAAGCCTTAGATAAAATTATGGAACACCACAAGAATGAAAAAGATCAAGCACATAATTTACCCCTATTTTCCTTAGGTAAAAACATGTTCCAATGCAACTTAAAGATATTTTAATGTTCTATTGGAAAAAGCTGTTAAAGACCTACGTCCTGATCCATTTGTATATTCACATCATCAAGAGTTTTATCCATGTTGTCCATCAAAGCATGTTTTTGTTGACCATAATAGTCCCAGATACAAACCTGAAAGAGGGAAGAAAACAAAAATATATCATACACTTTCATAAACGAAATGTGGAAGTAAATAACCTCTTACTTGGTCCAGGAGTAAACCAAAAACCTCACAAGCCTTTTTATGAAGTTCACCAACTGTTTCCTACAAAAATTAGGTCAACACTTTCAAATTTTATTAGATGTGTGTGTATGTCACAATATAAGCAGTTGAACGGCACATTCAAATGAATAAAGTCATTAGCACATTATTCATAGCTGCATATAGATTAATGGAGTGTGATACTGGTACATGCTCAAGTGACCAACTGAATAAGGATGTGGAAACCTGGGGATGCATAAAGGGAGCAGATCCATTAGATTAAAGATGATTTCATTTGCTAGTGTTGAAAGAATTTGGAGTGTTAGTTGATAAACAAATATGAACATCGATGAATGGGAAAAGCCAAATCCTGCATTATCTCTGCAAGATTAACATATGTCAAGTACCCAAAAAATAACTGATCCTTCATGCCTCAATAAATACAAGTTTATAATGCAATTCCACTCACAAAGGCTTGTTCAATTTGTGCAACAACCATTCAGATGAACAGGTAGAAAAATGGCTGATTAAGCAAGCTATAGAACAAACTTCATAGAACAAACCTTCTTGCTTATCCTAATAACTGCTCTCTCTTCTTTTGGCATCAAAAATAACTGAAGGCGTAGAGGATAGACTTCAATAGCCAAATCAGTCTGAGACAAACCTGTATTAATGGCTTTTCTTGGTAATGTTGGACCACCACCATACCTGGAAAAGAAGTAAAGTAACTGATTTAATAACTCCAGGAAGACTTCATGGTTTAAGCATTTTCCATACTCATAAATTCAGAGATATTATAAACAAAATAAAATGCCAAGTCTAACATTAGTGACACAATAATCCCAAGTTACTTGTTGCGGAAATTCTAAAGAACATAAAATGTATTAGCTTATATATAAACATGAAAAGGAACATATCATTTTCTTACTTATTAGTAGTTAGTGCATCAAAGAAATTTCTTTAGAAGTTGGTTCTATTGTCTTTGCATGGTTGTCTTGCTTTTGCAATATAAACTATTGTTAAACTATTTTCAGTTCTTCAAAAAAATTGAAAAAAAAACTCTTAGAAATTACATGACATAGAAAATAGGCATCAGATGATGGTATTAAGAACAAATCACTTTTCAACAGAAACAGTAAAGAAGAAGGCTTGAAGTTTCAAAAGAATTCATTTAAATCATAAGACTTAAAAGTCTATACAATTATGCTAAAGCTTTGATCACAACAATCCAAAAAAAGAATAACAAAACAAGGAAATTGCAATTTTGCAATTCATATTATAGCAACAAGTACCATAAAAAAAAATACAAAAATTTTGTCAATCTTCTGAAACCTGATCATTTCTGATGCTAACCACATGATATGGAAAAAAAGTTTTTGCAAAAATTAATACCATGTCACTAAAACCATTTTTCCCCCCACAATTTACCTTAAGGAAAAAATTGCAATTTGTTCTGAGACTTCTAATAAAGCTTTGATCACAACTATGTTAAAGCTTTGATCACAACAAACCAAAAAAAGAATAACAAAACAAGGGAATGGCAATTTTGCAATTCATATTATTGCAACAAGTACCATAAAGAAAAATACAAAGAATTTTGTCAATCTTCTGAAACCTTATCATTTATGATGCTAACCACATGATATGGAAAACAAGTTGTTGCAAAATTAAGACATGTCACTAAAACCATTTTTCCCCCACAACTTACCTAAGGAAAAAATTGCAATTTGTTCTGAGTCTTCTTTGCAGAATTGACACATTCAAGTGAGATTTTCATTATGGTGATCAAAAGGACATTTAGTTGATTATCAATCCAACCCTCAAGGAGAAATAACCAGCCAAACACCTAGTTTAAGGCTGACATGTCACTGTTTCTTCCTCATGGAGGACCTTTCTATGGCTAAGAAACATAGCAACTTGATCAATAATTCAAAAAATCAACTTAAGTTTTTCACAGTTTCAGATACAAGTAAAGACTAAATAAGTAACAAGAAAAAAGGACTTAAAAAGTTATTCCACTAGGACAGCTCGTGAAACTAAAATGAAACAATGTAAAAATAACAATATAATACAACATGTCCTGGTACAGACCTAAACATCATCAACTGAATGGTCTTTGTGATCTTAGTTACCTTCACTGGTAATACAAAACAACTAAAAGGACATCCCATAACCAAGCAGACCAGATGGGCATCAGTGATCTTATTCTTCACAAACCATTTATTTTTCTTTTTCTATTCATTTATCTAACAAGGGAACCTTATTCTAATATTGCATCCCATTCGGTGGCTTTTCGTATGCTTGAGAATGACCTGACTTTCCATGAAGGCATGAACATTGTTTTATGTCTTCTTCCAGACCTCTTGTAAATTGCAGTCACAAACAGGAATAGAATTGTATAACATGCTTTAAAGGGCTATCTATAACAGCATATGATGTCCTCGTGGTCCATTTCCATGGTATACTGTTTTTTACTTTAACCATAGCTTTTATGCCAAAAAGACTCAGAAAATGAGGCAATGGCAGTAAAAACATGTGGTGATAAGGAAAGGACAATGGCAGTTCTAAAACCTGTGGTGAGGAAGAAATAATAGCAATTTCAAGTAATAAAAGGTATCTACCATTTTATGTCAGACCAAAAATATATAAACATTGTTTATTTGCGAACCTTCAGACCAGAAAAGTATGACACTTTTGATTTGTGATCTTATGACAAAATTGAACTACAAAAAAGAAATCTAAGAAAACCAACTGACAAAAAATTGAGATGTCAGTCACTTTTACCACATAATACAGTCTGAGAAAACAGCATGTTACCCATCTACACACATCATCGACTCCACAAAATATATGTTACATTAGTCAAAAAATATAAAATAAATTTTATATCTAGCCACATGGGTAAGATGAGCAATCAAAAAAATTTATCAATTTGACACTAAAATGTAAATTACCAGCCATGCAACTTTTCCCAAACTTGTTGAGGAAGCAATATATAATCACGGCCTTCCACTAGAGTGTCATGGAGTTCAAATTCCACATTCGACACTTCAGATGTCGCATCATATATCAAATCAGAATTGTCAATAGCCGAAGGTCTTTTTGCACTTGAAGAAGCTGAGTCATGATGATGAGAACCATATGAAGATGAGCCATTGACCGAGCTGCTAGTCATATCTTGGTTAACATAATCAAGCCAACGTTGCCACCACCTATTTACCCAAAGTAACCTTGGATTAGAAAGAAACAAAATCATCTGCATTAATCCTTTGTAAATGTCATAGTTAGAAAGAAAAAACCTTGCGGCATTTTAATGCTGCCATCAAATTCATGAATAAAGCATACAGAAACCAGGGACATTTAGGTTGACAAATTAAATTCAACTTGTGAATTGTGATATACTTGTATTAAACCAACCAAAAAACTATATATTTTATATCTCATGCAAATAAATAGAAGTGGTTTTGTGACTCTCTCTCAATTTCTTATTTAATAGGCCTCCTAATCTTATTATACCATAAACAACAAGGCATCACTCAATATGAACTTTTCATGTTACTCGCTGCTTTCTTCATCTCAGCTGAAGCATTTTGCCATGCTATCGATAGAAGGAATCAATTTCTAGTTGGCAATTTTTTCTACAAAGAGAGGAGAAATGTTTCCACTGAATGCATCACTATAGGCTGCAAAATCATCCTATAGATACCTTTGCACCAGAGTTCAAGTGAATCAAGCATAAGCATCAAGACATAGATGCAGTGACATATTGAGAAACATAGCTTCATCAACAAGAAACAATCACTTCAATACAAATAGGACAGAAAATGTCAAGTGTTGCTGAATTCACTGGACATGAAGGACCAAGAAAATACAAGAAAACTAAGAAAGTATGCAAGAAAGGTCTTTAGGCCGTACAAGCTCTCTTATGTATAAGACTTAGCAGGTAAAAAGTTAATCTTGTCAACTTACAAATTCCAGCTAAAGAGATTTCAACTCTCAAAATTTTAGTTTCAAATAAATCAAATAATGGTCCGATAGGCATTAAAAAAGATACTCTTAACTCTAGAACTCTCAAGTAATTAGTTTTAAAGGAATTAAACATTGGTAGAACCATTATTTATCGGTTCGAGTTCGACAAAGGACCATTGTCAAACCATATAGATTGGTACCAATTGGTATTTATAGGTCAGCAAACTGTCATGTACACCAAGACTATATCGGTTCAATCAATTGTTAAAACTAGTTGTAAATTGAAATTAAAATCCTTAGTTTAATTACAAAAATACTTGTCTAATTGTATGGCCAAATAAATTAGCTAAAATAGGACTAAATTAGCTGTAACCAGACTTAAACAGGACTTGTTTGACCAAACAAATTAGCTAATACTAGTCATCATAAAGTTCAATCTGAAATTGTTGGAAAATATAAAAACCTTTCATACTACTGACAAAATTCGGAAAGAAGACCTGGTTAACCCTCTCCTTCCTAACCTGATTAGCAGTGAGATAAAAACATCATCTTTCACACCAAGTTCCAATACGAATAAGCTGTATTCTCTTTCATAACTGGATAAGATTCTTTTCCTCACCCAAAACCACGTAGAAATCCTCCTTTGACTAAAAGATTGTTTGCATCAAGCTGCACAATAATCTTATGCACTATTTTAAAGAATTTGTCCATCAAAAGGCTGCATTAAGATGTCTTGGACTGAATTTTGCTGAATTGACCAATTTCCAGGCATTTTCACTGGTTGAAGGCTAATATGAGCCTGAAAAACCGTATTAGAGACCCAAGTTGATGGGAGAGAGGTCAAGCCACATTGTACCACACAAGCATCTAGGTGCATAAAATACCAAATCAAGCATCACAGAGATCGTCACAATCTTCCTGTGCCCTCAGATTCTTGTTGTCGTCTCACTCGTCCTTCCTCCATCCCTTCAAGGCAAACTTTTCATAAGGTTGTTTCACATATAAAGGATCCTACTTCCTAAAGTTCTATCACTGTTCCACTTCCATCTGGAAAAAAGATGATATTTCTCAGGGTGAACTTCAAATTTTGATATACAACTGTCTCAACATCTTAAGCTTGAGTTATGGATTTCAGGTGTCTTTGGTTGCACCAAAAGATCCCACAAAAATGAATATTTCATTAAACATTTGCCTCTTCAAATATTTGTTGAGTAGAAAACTCAAATTTCTGGAAAATTCTATTAGATATTTAGGAAACCTTCACTTTTCATTTTCCAGATTGTTTTTCTCCAAAAACGAAAACTAAGTTCTCCATTTCTTCTTTCTCACTGTTTTTCATCCATCCATCAACAAAAACTAATTTACAGCCTATTCCTTTCCTTTTCTTACAATTCACATGTATGCTTCTCCGACAAATCTTCTCCACCATTTTACTAGCAACTGAACAGAGCCTTAGCAAAAAATTTTGACCTGATTGATGACTGAAAATATGAAAAGAGGTTTCAAGAGATTACCAAAAGGTACACCAGTGCACGAGGCTTCCATCAATGTAGGATCTTCCCAAGATCAATGTACATAGTCTTACCTCTAAATATAGAGAGGTTGTTTCTGTTCAAGAGGGTAACAGCATTTGCTAAATTATTATACAAACAGTTCTGCTTCACCCGTATTAGAAAGTTCCACACAATGTAATGTCTTTTACACCTCCTATCGATCAATGCTTTCTGCTAAGGCAAGTAATTCCACTCAGTAGCCTGAACAGGATTCACTCTTGTTGCCTGTGGATTCTACCCTCTACTCAAGCTATCTTATTTCTTTGGTAAATCTCTGCCCATTTTTCATCAATAAAGATACCTTGTCAAGGAATGACCAGGTGATCATTTCTTGAGCTGTTAAAAAATTGCTTTCTATATTGCTATTGCATAAGGCTTTGTTTAAGAGATGCATATCCCCTTTTTTGTTTGGTCAAAAAACATCACCGAACAATAGATTCACCTAAACATCAGATTATTTGCGACCTTATTTGCCAGCAACAATTATTTAACACCTACCAAAGCCCATTGTTGCCAAGGCCAAGCATTGTGTTCCCTGATCATGTGTACCTGAAAGCAGAACAACTACTGCCAAACAGTTTATTTTCTTAAGACATGCAGTTGACGAAGTTGGACTCGACAAAACTGTATGTCTTTTTCATCTCCAACTTACTTTATGATCTCCAAAATTTCACACATATACCTACTTTATGAGCAACTTTATTTTTAAACTCGTTATCGAAGTTCAATCAACTTAATCCACATACTTCAATTATATAATCATCCTCCAATTCTTTGTTAGCCAAATCCACATTTTGTTGGCTCCTCAATTATTTCTACAGTCTACAAATTGTTAAAGATCCTTTCAAATATCCAGACATGTTTACAAGACGTTGTAAGTATCAAAGAAGAAAATTATCAAAAGGAAGAAAGAAGGGGGAAATTGAAAAAAAAAAAAAATCTAGCAAATAGCGATACATTATAAGGAAAATGGATTCGTAAAGGCCTCATAGATGACCAAGAACCTAAGATAGATCAACTTTATGAAAGAAAAATGTGCATCAACATGCTGAGTTCCTACGTTCTCCACTAGGAAAAATAAAAAAATTCAAACCACTCAAGAATGTCGGTTCTTTTTCAAAACCCCAAAACAGAAAAAAAAAAAAAAAATGATTTTTAACCGCTGAGGTTGAGAAAATACCAAAAAATGCCGGATCAAAACCTACACTGCCGCTCAAACAACGATGCAGGAAGATATCACAAATCCACAAAGAATCTTGAAAGGAATTTTTAAGAAATTAAGAAAGATCAGATATTTCACCTATGGGTGATGAGGAAGAAGATGTCGCCCTCCTTGGCAAGGGATTCGGCGGCGATGGTGATGTCTCTGATGAGGACCCTTTCTTCCTCCGGACTGAGATCCACCGCCGAACCAGAAGCCTCCATCTCCTCCCGACACCACCGCCAACCCTCCTCCTCCTCCTCCTCCTCCTCCTCCTCCAGCGGTGGGCCCCGGCGAGAGCGAGCACTATGGCCCCTGCGCGTGCTCCGAGCCTATGGCTATGAGAGAGAGAGACAGAGAGAGAGAGAGATTACGGTCCGGGTCACTCGCTAGCAAAGAAAAAGGCGTGTTTTGGGATCATGTTCATGCATTGGCGAGTCCGGAGGCAAATTGACGACATTCAGCTACCTCGTTGTAATCTTAAGGTTGAGGTTGTGTTCCGTATGGGCAAACTGTTTGGACCGTCGCCAATATGATTTTTTTTTCTTTTTTATCCGTTCTTTTAGAAAATACTCAGCTAGATAATGCACAATCTATCTTTAATCAAGGCTATTTTGTGCCAATAAAATTCTTAGCTTTCTTCGTTATTTGTTCGATCCACCTTGACGTTGTTTTTGCGGAGGGATGACGATATTTTGTTCGAGATTTGCTCAATTACTAATTATTCTTTGTATCATAAGTCCATTGATGCCACCGGATGTTATAACTCTATCGAAGTATCGCTGGGGTGGCAATGTAGCATTTGGTAATTCTCGCTAAAATTAATATTAAAATTAACTCGATCGAAGTATCGTTGGTAACGGGAAACTGAGGGGAAAAGGTGTTTTGATTTAGCTTAATCATGTGGCACTTAATCTTTCACCAACATTCCGTATACTTGGTGGAAGAGCATAATATAAGATCGCTATGAATCCAATCAAAGTGAAGCCTCCTGGATGTCCAACCACGAAGCGGCATAGATAATGGTGGCTGACGAATGGTTAAGAACGATCACAGATAATTCCCTTATTTACTGTTGAACTTTTCAGCTTGAAATGGGGGATGAGGATGAGATTGGGATGATATGCCGCACCGAAGGCACATGGCCCATGGAGTTGTTACTTTTTAAAGTTGCTCAACTAACAATAGTTTATTAGTTTCTGCTCCGAGTGAAAGATGTGGTTCTCACTGAATCGATCCACAGAGTTGAACATTATCTCCAACTACTATTTGTTTTTTCCGGTCATGTCAAGTTGCAGCCACTTAACAACTTATTGAAAGTCTCATCTTCCACATCCATTGGACTATAATGCGAAATTGAAATGCACAATACAATCTAAAATGCAAAAAATATCACTTCTAAGAGGTACGGAGTATAGGTTGGATGAACAAAAACAAGCAGATATAAGATTTGATACTGTCTTGAAATATGGAAAGAGAGGATATTACAGAAATTGAATTTTTTTTTTTTTTTTCAATACAAGAACACGCATAGCACATGGAAACTTTTGCCAAGTTTGTCATCTCAGCTCAGAACAGATAACGAATCTTATATCTGACTCCTGCACAGTTGAATTCAAAGAAATAAAAAAGACATACCTGAATTGAACATAATTTTGCATTCCACAAGTATGGTTTGGATATCTTTACCTGCTAAAAAATGACTCTGACATGTTAAAACGATAGGGCAACTTGAAGGACTCAAACAAGAGAATGGAATTCACAGGAGTAAGCCTCCAGAAGAGTAACTCCTCACACATTATGGCTAGATCCTACCACGGTTGGTTGACCTTGAAATAAGACCAAATCATGCTGGTAGCTTGAGCTTGACATTGTTCTTCCAACTGTGAATGAAAAAATCATGATGTAGAGAAAAAGGAAAAGAAAAACACTATAAAAGTTTCATAAAACAACTATTATTTACCTATTTAAGTAGTAGTAGAAGAAATCCGCATAAAGCAATGTCTGTGCCAATCCAGGTATCCATGCTGCAGACAAGGCAAAATGCGAGTAAGAAATACTCAATATAACTATACTTCCATAAGAAAGAACAAAAGAAAAGATGTGAATTCATACTTATCCAATGAACACAGTGAGGCTCAGTGAAGTAGCGGTAAATCCAGTTTAGGATGTCAAATGCTCTGTATGCTCTGCATCAGGAGATATTTTACCAAGTGATTCGGATTGTCCAATTCAATTTTCAGTGTTCAACTTACAAAAGGCACTTTGGCTAAGAAAATCTTGAACATAAGGCATAACATAGGTTGACATATGAACCAATCAACAATCAGTGAGCACAATTATCATCATATGGTGCCACAAACACTGAAAATTGACTGATTTGATATTACCGTTCAATTCAAATTAGCGGAAGTTTGCGGTATTCACTATAGAAATTGTGGAAAAAAAGTGTCCTTATGCACAAGGCGCCCACCTAGGATCTAAGAAAGATCAATGACCACAACCATATAGCCTAGGTGCTATATCTGTGATTTAAACTTTTGGTTACTCAAGTCGCAAGAGAACCATACCAAGACACCAAGACTTGTCCTTTATTCACCATAAAAATTATAGCTAACAATGTTATCGCTTAAATAGAAGATATTGTGATGGAATGGATTTAGGTACAAAAATAATAGTACAATAATTATACAATAAAATATTTAGACACCATAGAAAAACCTTTCTAGTATATTTAACAATTGTTGAATGGTTTTTGTATAGAAGAGAGTATATTATGATTTCTGAAATATGTTTCACTTTCCAAAGCAGTTGGGAAGAAACAGCAGGAAGTTTTAGATGTTCTCTATCAATGTTTGACGTACTGCCCGAAACAGTACGAAACAGGCAGTATGTACCAATCCGCCAACTACTCCCGAAACGATACGAAATGGGCACAGTACATACCGGTCCGCCAACTGCTCGTACATGAACCAGCCTATTTCGGGTAAGCAAGGAAAGGGTAAGGCATTTAGCTAGTGGGATTGGAAGTCGGAATCTTATGGAATTTCTCTTCAATTTTAAGGTATTTAGCTTCATTTTATGTTTTATTTATCATTTCATATAATTAGAGGCATATTAATATATATTTATAAAGATTAAACATGATTATTAGTCCCAATTAAATCTATTGTCTTACATTTAGACCCAAATTAGTGATCTTTAAGGTTAATTACAACCTTATGCATTTTATTTGTCTCATATGCACTCTATTCTTAATTAGGTATAATAAAATTATCATTAAATTAGAATAAAAAACCTAAAAAAGAATTTTTGTGAATTTTTTTATCATTTTTCATCTTTTTCCAAAAACTGGTACGTACCAGTCCGTGTACTGGCATACCAACATACGATACGTATGTATAGGTCTGCCTGTGGACTGATACCACCAGCACAGTATGGCGGTCCTTGTTCTCTATCATAAGGACATTCTATAAATGATTTTCTAAAGCACAAATAAGAACCACGAAGTGGATAATTTAACTAATATATATCATGAATCACAGAAAATCTACCATGAAAATCTAATAGAAAGTGAGCATTAAAAAAGTTAAGATACTGATGAGCATGCTGAAAATGATGGTAGCAAGTCTCACAAAGAATGGTAACCAAGGTACTCAGGAAATTGAAAAAAAGGTATTATTACAAATGTAATTGAGAGTAAGGACTTAATATCTGGTGACAACTTCAGTGAAATGCACTTGTAACAAAAAAACACAAACATTCATAACTCTTTAAAGTAAAAAGTTCCACATATTAAAACAAAGAAGTAACTGTAGTATATCATTATACAAGCTTCACATTTTCCAGTTGTGTGGACACACACATCAAGGTAGATGTGAACTAGGTTCACTACATGAATGAAATCCAGCACCTTAGTCTTCTTTGTATGAAGCCAAGACAAAGCAAGATATTATGCTGGTCATCCGTAGGCATCATATGAACCACGTTATACTGTCACGGACATAGCTGGTTTTGCCTAAGTCATGCGGTACCCTTGCGTGTCCGTCCGTAAAGGTCAACCTCCCCGAAGCCTCCCCGGTCCCTTAGGACTTACGAAAGAGGAAACGGGTTAGAGAGAACGCCTCACTCGGGATCCACAAGCAAACATTCCAAGAAACACTTCATAGACAATGCAAATTACAAACAAACTTTACAAACTCTAAACAGTTGCACAACAAAGGGTCAAAATTATCCATTCTAGACACCATAGAAAAACCTTTCTAGTATATTTAACAATCGTTGAATGGTTTTTGTATAGAAGAGAGTATATTATGATTTCTGAAATATGTTTCACTTTCCAAAGCAGTTGGGAAGAAACAGCAGGAAGTTTTAGATGTTCTCTATCAATGTTTGATGTACTGCCCGAAACAGTACGAAACAAGCAGTATGTACCAATCCAGCAACTACTCCCGAAACGATACGAAATGGGCACAGTACATACCGATCCGCCAACTGCTCGTACATGAACCAGCCTATTTCGGGTAAGCAAGGAAAGGGTAAGGCATTTAGCTAGTGGGATTGGAAGTCGGAATCTTGTGGAATTTCTCATAAATTTTAAGGTATTTAGCTTCATTTTATGTTTTATTTATCATTTCATATAATTAGAGGCATATTAATATATATTTATAAAGATTAAACATGATTATTAGTCCCAATTAAATCTATTGTCTTACATTTAGGCCCAAATTAGTGATCTTTAAGGTTAATTACAACCTTATGCATTTTATTTGTCTCATATGCACTCTATTCTTAATTAGGTATAATAAAATTATCATTAAATTAGAATAAAAAACCTAAAAAAGAATTTTTGTGAATTTTTTTATCATTTTTCATCTTTTTCCAAAAACTGGTACGTACCAATCCGTGTACTGGCATACCAACATACGATACGTATGTATAGGTCTGCCTGTGGACTGATACCACCAGCACAGTATGGCGGTCCTTGTTCTCTATCATAAGGACATTCTATAAATGATTTTCTAAAGCACAAATAAGAACCACGAAGTGGATAATTTAACTAATATATATCATGAATCACAGAAAATCTACCATGAAAATCTAATAGAAAGTGAGCATTAAAAAAGTTAAGATACTGATGAGCATGCTGAAAATGATAGTAGCAAGTCTCACAAAGAATGGTAACCAAAGTACTCAGGAAATTGAAAAAAAGGTATTATTACAAATGTAATTGAGAGTAAGGACTTAATATCTGGTGACAACTTCAGTGAAATGCACTTGTGACAAAAAAACACAAACATTCATAACTCTTTAAAGTAAAAAGTTCCACATATTAAAACAAAGAAGTAACTGTAGTATATCATTATACAAGCTTCACATTTTCCAGTTGCGTGGACACACACATCAAGGTAGATGTGAACTGGGTTCACTACATGAATGAAATCCAGCACCTTAGTCTTCTTTGTATGAAGCCAAGACAAAGCAAGATATTATGCTGGTCATCCGTGGGCATCATATGAACCACGTTATACTGTCACGGACATAGCTGGTTTTGCCTAAGTCATGCGGTACCCTTGCGTGTCCGTCCGTAAAGGTCAACCTCCCCGAAGCCTCCCCGGTCCCTTAGGACTTACGAAAGAGGAAACGGGTTAGAGAGAACGCCTCACTCGGGATCCACAAGCAAACATTCCAAGAAACACTTCATAGACAATGCAAATTACAAACAAACTTTACAAACTCTAAACAGTTGCATAACAAAGGGTCAAAATTATCCATTCTAGACACTTATTCCTTCGACGTCCTCGTCGAAACCTTTGTGAACACTGCAACTCCTCGCCTTTGCTGAGTCTTCAATCTTCTACTCCAGTTGCAATGCGCCTCTTGACTCCCAGCTGCTCTCCGCTACTGTTTTTGAGTAGTCGTACTTTTGATCCGCTATGCTGCTTCAACTCACCAATGACTCTGACTCTGGTGTGGGGTTGGTTGAGTTGTGTTGATCCTTGTTGAGTCCTGCGAATCCTCCAGATGAACGAAAAGACCATCCTTACTGCGTCAGTCTCTCAAATGCCTCATGCTGCTTGAACTGGGTGGATGCTTGTTGGAGCTTTAACGAGCATCGTCTCGCAAACTTCTGAAGTTTCGGGTCCTTCCTCCACAAAATTTGCCCATTGACTCTTCTTTCACTTAGTTGTCACTTCCAAGTAGGTTCGCATCACATCCGCTTTCGATTGGCATTTCGTTGGGAAATGAAGCAGACAATCTACTCTCAGTAGCACTGATCACCGTTGGTGAGGATTTGACAACTATTGTCTTCCATTATCCTCGAATGGTCTTTAAACCTGTGCAGAGCTCCTCCGCTGGATAGATAAGAGAATTAGGGTACTCAGTTTCGCCCATTCTCTTAAGGGTTGAGAAGGCAAAGGTTACTTGACTTCACCCGCCTTCTCGAGGTTGTACTCCATGCATCGAGCTGGTTACTGGCCTTTGCCTGCTCTTTGCTCACACTTCTAAAGCACTTGAAGTGTTTGCACTCCTTGCGTTGAGTTAGTTACTGTGATTCACCTTCTCAATGCCATCGAACTTCTGGAATGCAGGAAGTTTTCACTCCAACTTGGAATAATTCTCTAATAGATTTGTTCGCCTCTGGGATTGTACCGTCTTCTCCATCAACCCTGTCGCCTACTCCACTGAGTAGCAAAGGTACAGCACCGCGTACTGCCTGCTTCGTTCCTTGGCCGTGCACTCTTGCATGACCCGAAGTCCTTCACTTTCGGCTATCTTGATGAGAAGCTCGTTGACACCGGTCTTACAAAGTTTCTTGGCATCTGCCCTTCAGCCTTGTCTCGGTACTTAGAGTTTGCCTCTGCATGCTCCACCTCCTCGGCCCCTTTCACGACCGAACGCTCTCCCTCCATGAGAGCAAGGGATCAATGACTTTCACGGAAGTCCCGCCTCTGCGGTACCATGGCGCTGCCATGTGCTAGTCATAGGTGCCCAGCAAGCCAATCACGTGAGTGATGGCACGTGTGACTTGATACAGAATCTTTTTGCTTATTATATTATGGCGTATATCACTTTATAACTATTGCATAAATGCATATATATTGTGATGTCCTTGGATTTGTGCAATGGGAATCGGATCGTGATGAGATCACGATAATGAGATCGATTCACCTTTAAATACATATCCTAAATAATCCCGGTCATAGGTTACTCGAGAGGGACATCGTGATAACCGGATAGACTGGTGTGCTGTATACCCGTCCATATGATGGATGCAGCTGGTCTCATAGCTGCTCGTGTAGGGACACTAGGGATACAGTACAGGTGCTCATTGGAGAATGAGTTCACTGATTGATCCGCTTACGGAATGCTGGATGGTTGATGATGCCTTATTGTCAGACAGCGATTCCATAGTCCTAGTGGTGTATCTGGTCCTTAGACTTGAGACACCAAGGATGTCCTGTATGAGTGCTCCACTCTTTGATACCAGACTTATAGGTTTGACTGTTCTCAGATCTAGTACAGCTGGTCATTGGGAGTGGTAGTCGACCTTACGAGGGCTATTGAGTGTCGACAGAGGATCATCCACTCTCGGCGTCATGAGAGGAATATCCTATGTGTTCTTGCTCAGACAAATCCCTGGCCAGGGTCATTCGGGTTGAGAGAGAAAGAGTTCTCCGGGAGAATCCGATTAGAGCGAGACTCGAGTAGAAACCGTATGGGTCTGACAGCACCATGCTCGATATACGGTCTCTGGGATATTAGATGGATGAGGGACTATAGGTACATGGTAACTGAGGACAGACAGGTCCAATGGATTGGATTCCCCTGTATCGTCTGGGGACTACGGCGTAGTGGCCTAGTACTTCCGTAGTCGATGAGTCGAGTGAATTATTACAGAGATAATAATTCACTAAGTTAGAAGGAGTTCTAACAGGTATGACTCACGGCCAGCTCGATATTGGGCCTAGAGGGTCACACACATATGGTAGGCATTGCGATGAGTAGAGGTTCGGATATGAGATATCCGACGGAGCCCTTGTCTTATTGGATGCAGATCCAATACCCACTAGGGAAAGGACCCATTAGGGTTTTGACACGGGATCTCTATAAATAGGAGGGATTCACAGCCTCATAGGCTAGAGTCTTTGCTTGCCCTTCCTATTCTCCTCTCCCTCTCCACCTCAGAGTAGGCCTGGAGTTTTGAGGAGCGTCGTCGCAACCCTGCTGTGTGGATCACCGCTAGAGAGGAGGACGCTTGACCTCCTTCACCCTCTCCTAAGGATCTGCAAGGAAACAGGGATATACGATCTCCCTAGGTAACACAATCTCTATACGCAGTTTTGTGTTTTTGCGGATTTTTTCGCACCAATCTTCGCACGACGACGAACATCTTTTTGGGAATCGGGGATTTTTGTTTTCTTGTTCTTCCGCTGCGCATATGATGTCGCCCCCAATGATTTCCCAACAGTGGTATCAGAGCCAGGTTGTTCGTGCGAATGATTGGTTTTGAACTGCGTGTATTGTGTTTAGGAAGAAAATTGACGTCAAAATCGTTGACGCAAAAGCGAGGAAGGGCAGCAACAGTTGCTACCCTCGATCTGCATGCCTGCAGCCACCTGCAACGGCAGCCGCAGCCGCAGCCAGGCAGCACAGCGCTAGCGCATGCGCAAGCGCTGTGCCTGCAGCAGCCGGCCGGCGGTCTGCTTGCTGCCGGCGGGGCTGGCAGCGTGGGCTGAGGCACCGCAGGGCAGAGCCGCGGGCAGAGGCGCCGCGGGGCAGCAGCGCGGGCTGAGGCACCGCAGGGCAGCGGCGCCTGTGGCCGCTGCTCCCACGGGCAAAAACCCCGCAGGGGCGGCCGCCAGCGAGGCAGCACCGCCTGCGGGCGCTGCCTCGCCGGCAGAACTGCCCGCGGAGGTGGCGACGCCCGCAGGCGAGGGCAGCGCCCCGCCCCTCGCCGCACAGGCCGCCGCCGGCAGGGTGGCGGCGGCGGCAGCAGCGAAAAGGGGAAAGGGCATTAGGGTTTTCTGGGAAAAAGACAGTTTTGCCCCTCGGAATTTGAGAAATTCCAGTTTCTGTCTTTTGTCCAAATTACGAAAATACCCTTAGGAATTGAGAAATTCCCTACATGTCCCTGATTTCAGAAAAATATTAATTAATTAAAAGGTTTAGTTGATTATTATTTTTTATTATTATCTAGTAGTCCTACATGATGATGATTATTTATACATGTGATGTATGATGTGTGGACGGATGATCATGGACCGTGTGATGTGTGTACTTGTGATTATTATTATTGAGGTCTGCGAACCTCCATTATATTTCTCGTTTATTGTCGGGCCTGCGTGCCTATGATTAAGTTGTAATCACATGAGGAGGCGCAGCGGGAGCGTGGATGCGACAGCAGGACCCACGAGACGGACGATCGTGATGCATGGAGATGCATCAAGATGTCGACGAAACCGACGAGGACGAGATGGACGATCACAGGGCATGGAGATGCACCGTTGCACACATAGATCTTGATGTGAGTGATTAGGCCTACTGGCTCGGGCCTAATCATATTAGGTTGTGGTCCATGATCATCTGATGTGATTGCTTATACACATACTAGATAAGTATATATATTTGCATGCGATGTAGATATATATTAAATATGTATATGTGTGACATGTCATATTAGGAGACCAAATTATAGAAACATCTCTCGATAATATTAAGTCGGTAAACGTGAGGCAATTAGATTGACCCACGTGGCCTTCCATCGTTATGAGTAGGAACCGAATCCCGGTGTAGGTTGAGTTGGTCGAGTCCCTCGAGACTCACCTATATCGCGATTCGCTATCTTGCTTACGACATAGAGATGTCACCGGTGACCTGAGGACATGGTATGCTTGGTCGAGTCCCTCGAGGGTATATCATCAAATCAGACTCATCTTGTAACGAAGGTGTTGACTTAACCGAGCATCATGGTTGGTCGAGTCCCTCGAGGCCATGGTGATTCGGAGGCCGAACAGGACGGGAATCACAAGGAGTTGTGATCGGTAAGAGTTGCCTACCTTTTAGGCTTAGTGTGATTGGTCGAGTCCCTCGAGGTTACACTAAGACGCTGATTGGATCCTGATCCCCACTAGAAGTCTGCCAGAGATTTCCGTTTCACGTGCTGAGGGTGTCGCGTGACTCGTTAGTAAAATAGTGGGAGCATATTAAGATAGAAGTCCATATCTTGATAGTTTACTTCTTGCAAAATCTGCATGTTATTCATTTTGCTACATCTTTATTTTCAGAAAATGTCGCTTTCAAATCCCTTACGTGGCATACTTGATGTCAACCGCCTCACTGGTCCAAATTATACGGATTGGCTCCGTAACTTGAGAATTGTTCTCACAGCGGAGAAAATCGTGTACGTCCTTGATACAGTGATGCCTACGCCCGAAGAAGGGGCAAGCGAGGATGAGATCGCTCGCTACGTGAAGTACATTGATGACTCCACTCTTGCTCAGTGCTATATGTTGGGCTCTATGACTCCAGAGTTACAAAGACAACTGAAAAGATGGATGCCAGATCCATTCTCCTACATGTCCGTAAATTGTTTGAGGAACAGGGAAGGACTCAACGATATGAGATATCCAAGAGCCTTTTCCGCGCTAGGATGACTGAGGGGACACCGGTTCAGAACCATGTCCTAAAGATGATTGAGTGGATAGAGAAACTCACAGGTCTAGGAATGGTCCTAGAGGATAACTTGTGTGTGGACATTGTGCTTCAGTCCCTACCAGATTCCTTTTCACAGTTCATAATGAATTTTAATATGAACAAGCTTGAGGTGATTATCCCAGAGCTCCTCAATATGTTGAGGGAGGCAGAGAGTACTATTAAGAAAGAGAAGCCAGTTCTCTACACTGGTGAGACCAGAAAGAAAAGGAAAGCAGAAAGGTCCCTTAAGAAGGGAAAGGGCAAGGGCAAACAAGGTAAAGCAAAGGTTGCTAAGAAAGACCCAACAAAGGACAAAGGCCAGTGCTTCCAATGTGGTAAAGATGGGCACTGGAAGAGAAACTGCAAAGAGTACCTTGCAGAAAGGGCGAAACAAAAGCTTGATGAAGCTTCAGGTACATTCATGATCAGTCTCCATTTGTCAGACTCTTATGATAACACATGGGTATTAGATACCGGTAGTGCTTATCATATATGCAATTCGTTGCAGGTTTTGGCAAGGCCTAGGAGACTAGAGAGAGGCGAGATGGACCTAAAGATGGGTAATGGAGCAAAAGTTGCTGTATTAGCTGTTGGCGAGGTCGCTCTACATCTGCCTAGTGGAGCTTTTATTGCATTAGATGCATGTTATTTTGTTCCTTCTATTATCAAAAACATTATTTCCATTTCATGCTTAACAGTTAGTGGATATAAATTTGTTTTTGAGAACAATGGTTGTTCGATATTATTAGATGATAAGATCATCACGAAAGGAACATTGCATAATGGTTTATTTATGTTAGACACCACTCCACATATCATGAATGTAAATGTGTCTAAGAGGAAACGAGATGAGGTGAACAATGCATACCTGTGGCATTGTAGGCTAGGTCACATCCATGGAAGAAGGATTCAAAAGTTGCTAAATGATGGATATCTAGATCCATTCGACTATGTGTCATATGCAACTTGTGAGCCTTGCATTCGTGGAAAACTGACCAACTCTCCATTTAGTGGAACTGGAGAGAGAGCCACTGAGTTGTTGGAACTCATACATAGTGATGTATGTGGACCCATGTCAACTCATGCCATTGGAGGTTACTCCTACTTCATTACATTTACTGATGATTTCTCAAGGTATGGATATGTGTACTTAATGAAGTACAAGTCCGAGGCCTTTGAGAAATTCAGAGAGTATAAGAATGAGGTGGAGAACCAGACTGGAAAGAGTATCAAAACTCTTCGATCAGATCGAGGAGGTGAGTACTTAAGTACAGAGTTTACTCACTTCCTCAAGGACCATGGGATATTATCCCAATGGACACCTCCTTATACACCTCAGCTCAATGGTGTCTCTGAAAGGAGAAATCGTACATTATTAGATATGGTACGGTCCATGATGAGTTTCGCTGACCTACCCATCTCATTCTGGGGATATGCCCTAGAAACCGCAGCTTACCTTCTGAACAGAGTTCCAACTAAGTCGGTAGTGTCTACACCATATGAGATATGGAAAGGGAAGAAGCCTGATCTTAAGGTTGTTAAGATTTGGGGCTGTTCTGCCCATGTTAAAAGACACAACCCCGATAAGTTAGAATCAAGGACAGAGCGATGCAAATTTGTGGGATACCCCAAGGAAACTTGTGGGTATTATTTCTATCATCTCGAGGACCAAAAGGTCTTTGTAGCTAAGAGAGCAGTGTTCCTTGAGAAGGAACACATTCTTGGCGGAGACAGTGGGAGAATGATAGAGTTGAGCGAAGTTAGGGAACCAAGCTCAAGCACCACTCTACAGCCCGAGTCTGTTCAGGTACCTAATACACAAGTATCAACTTTACGTAGGTCTGATAGAGTATCCCATCCTCCTGAAAGATATGTGGGACATATTAGAGCAGAGGATGTAGAGGATATTGATCCTCAGACCTACGAGGAGGCTATTATGAGTATAGACTCCGGGAAGTGGAAAGAAGCCATGAATTCTGAGATGGATTCTATGTACTCCAATAAGGTTTGGAACCTAGTTGATGCACCCGAAGGTATTGTACCCATCGGTTGCAAGTGGATCTTTAAGAAAAAGATCGGAGTAGATGGAAAGGTAGAGACCTATGAAGCAAGGCTAGTGGCTAAGGGGTATCGTCAAAGGCAAGGTGTTGACTACGACGAAACTTTCTCACCCGTAGCAATGCTAAAATCCATCAGAATTCTATTGGCTATTGTAGCACACTATGATTATGAGATCTGGCAGATGGATGTGAAAACCGCATTCCTCAACGGGAACCTGGAGGAGGAGGTGTATATGATGCAACCTGAGGGATTCGTGTCCAAGAACTGCCCAGATAAGGTGTGTAGGTTGCTTAGATCCATTTATGGACTAAAGCAAGCTTCCCGAAGTTGGAACATAAGATTTGATGAGGCAATCAGATCTTATGACTTCGTTAAGAACGAAGATGAGCCTTGTGTATACAGAAAGGTAAGAGGGAGCGCTATTAGCTTTTTGGTGTTATATGTGGATGACATCCTCATCATTGGGAATGACGTAGGAATGCTATCCACAGTAAAGACATGGTTATCTAGACACTTCTCCATAAAGGACTTAGGGGAAGCATCCTATATCTTGGGGATTAGAATCTATAGAGATAGATCCAAGAGGATGCTTGGCTTGTCCCAGTCCAGGTACATAGAAACCATTGTTAAAAGGTTTGGTATGGAAAATTCCAAAGGGCAAACATGAATATGATACCTTATGCTTCAGCAATAGGGTCTATCATGTATGCCATGCTATGTACTAGGCCTGATATAGCGCATGCTCTGAGTGTCACGAGCAGGTATCAGGCGGATCCAGGCTTGGAGCACTGGAAAGCAGTAAAGTGTATCCTTAAGTACTTGAGAAGGACTAAGGATCTTTTACTAGTATATGGAGGTAATAGCCTTAAGGTTGAAGGCTACACTGACTCAAGTTTTCAGTCTGATGTCGATGATAGCAAGTCGAATTCAGGGTATGTGTACACCTTGAATGGAGGAGCAGTGTGCTGGAAGAGTTCCAAGCAAGATACTACTGCTGACTCGACCATAGAGGCGGAGTATATTGCTGCATCAGATGCAACAAAGGAGGGAGTCTGGTTGAAGAAGTTCATCACAGATTTGGGAGTCGTGCCGGATAGTAAGGAGCCGATCTCCCTATATTGCGACAACAACGGGGCAATTGCTCAAGCGAAGGAACCTAGGTCTCATCAGAAATCTAAGCATGTTTTGAGGAGGTTCCACCTTATCAGAGAGATCGTGACCCGAGGAGATGTAGCAGTGGAAAGAGTTCCATCCGAAGATAACATTGCAGATCCACTGACAAAGCCGTTGTCTCAGATTGTCTTTGAGCGTCACAGGGGTCTGATGGGGATCAGACACATAGGTGATTGGCTTTAGGTCAAGTGGGAGATTGCTAGTCATAGGTGCCCAGCAAGCCAATCACGTGAGTGATGGCACGTGTGACTTGATACAGAATCTTTTTGCTTATTATATTATGGCGTATATCACTTTATAACTATTGCATAAATGCATATATATTGTGATGTCCTTGGATTTGTGCAATGGGAATCGGATCGTGATGAGATCACGATAATGAGATCGATTCACCTTTAAATACATATCCTAAATAATCCCGGTCATAGGTTACTCGAGAGGGACATCGTGATAACCGGATAGACTGGTGTGCTGTATACCCGTCCATATGATGGATGCAGCTGGTCTCATAGCTGCTCGTGTAGGGACACTAGGGATACAGTACAGGTGCTCATTGGAGAATGAGTTCACTGATTGATCCGCTTACGGAATGCTGGATGGTTGATGATGCCTTATTGTCAGACAGCGATTCCATAGTCCTAGTGGTGTATCTGGTCCTTAGACTTGAGACACCAAGGATGTCCTGTATGAGTGCTCCACTCTTTGATACCAGACTTATAGGTTTGACTGTTCTCAGATCTAGTACAGCTGGTCATTGGGAGTGGTAGTCGACCTTACGAGGGCTATTGAGTGTCGACAGAGGATCATCCACTCTCGGCGTCATGAGAGGAATATCCTATGTGTTCTTGCTCAGACAAATCCCTGGCCAGGGTCATTCGGGTTGAGAGAGAAAGAGTTCTCCGGGAGAATCCGATTAGAGCGAGACTCGAGTAGAAACCGTATGGGTCTGACAGCACCATGCTCGATATACGGTCTCTGGGATATTAGATGGATGAGGGACTATAGGTACATGGTAACTGAGGACAGACAGGTCCAATGGATTGGATTCCCCTGTATCGTCTGGGGACTACGGCGTAGTGGCCTAGTACTTCCGTAGTCGATGAGTCGAGTGAATTATTACAGAGATAATAATTCACTAAGTTAGAAGGAGTTCTGACAGGTATGACTCACGGCCAGCTCGATATTGGGCCTAGAGGGTCACACACATATGGTAGGCATTGCGATGAGTAGAGGTTCGGATATGAGATATCCGACGGAGCCCTGTCTTATTGGATGCAGATCCAATACCCACTAGGGAAAGGACCCATTAGGGTTTTGACACGGGATCTCTATAAATAAGAGGGATTCACAGCCTCATAGGCTAGAGTCTTTGCTTGCCCTTCCTATTCTCCTCTCCCTCTCCACCTCAGAGTAGGCCTGGAGTTTTGAGGAGCGTCGTCGCAACCCTGCTGTGTGGATCACCGCTAGAGAGGAGGACGCTTGACCTCCTTCACCCTCTCCTAAGGATCTGCAAGGAAACAGGGATATACGATCTCCCTAGGTAACACAATCTCTATACGCAGTTTTGTGTTTTTGCGGATTTTTTCGCACCAATCTTCGCACGACGACGAACATCTTTTTGGGAATCGGGGATTTTTGTTTTCTTGTTCTTCCGCTGCGCATATGATGTCGCCCCCAATGATTTCCCAACACCATGGTCATGGCCCTACTATCCGTCGCCTCATATCTGCATCTCTTTTCTTCACGATCAGTAGATATGTCTCTGTGGCACTCCTCCGAGTCCACCTCCATTCTAATTGATGCTTGATTTTGGGTAGCTAAGTCCCTCTGGACTCGTCGTCGCTTCCTCGCCCCTTTCGACCCCCTGCTTCAACACCTCTGTGTTCTCCAAGCAGCTCCCTTTGATCGATGGAAAGACAGACTGCAACTCCCATGCATGGCCTCTGCCATCACGTTGTAGGATTTGCACCGATTCTGTTCTCCTTAGCTTCCTTGGTAACAATGTTCGCTTACTAGACCTTGTTCTTTGACTTGTCGGGCTCCCTTAAGCAAATATGGGCTCTGGAGCAGTCCAACTCTCCAACTGCTTTGATCATACCTCTGCATGATCAAGTCCCTCCCTTGGGACTCACTGGTACTTGCATTCGAACTTTTCCCTTGGTGGAACACAGCCCCCATATGCTGATAACCAAGGCTTTCATCCGATGCAAAATTCGATGCACGCACGGAAGACCCGCCTCTGCGGTACCATGGCCTTCATTCCTTGAATCCATAGCCCTTCTTGTCGTCGTGTTGTTCACCGAAGTGGAGCTTCCGGTAGCTCCCGATCATACCTCCGTATGATCTAGTCCCTCACGAGACTATGTCATGTGCATCGTGCTAGTCATAGGTGCCCAGCAAGCCAATCACGTTAGTGATGGCACGTGTGACTTGATACAGAATCTTTTTGCTTATTATATTTTGGCGTATATCACTTTATAACTATTGCATAAATGCATATATATTGTGATGTCCTTGGATTTGTGCAATGGGAATCGGATCGTGATGAGATCACGATAATGAGATCGATTCACCTTTAAATACATATCCTAAATAATCCCGGTCATAGGTTACTCGAGAGGGACATCGTGATAACCGGATAGACTGGTGTGCTGTATACCCGTCCATATGATGGATGCAGCTGGTCTCATAGCTGCTCGTGTAGGGACACTAGGGATACAGTACAGGTGCTCATTGGAGAATGAGTTCACTGATTGATCCGCTTACGGAATGCTGGATGGTTGATGATGCCTTATTGTCAGACAGCGATTCCATAGTCCTAGTGGTGTATCTGGTCCTTAGACTTGAGACACCAAGGATGTCCTGTATGAGTGCTCCACTCTTTGATACCAGACTTATAGGTTTGACTGTTCTCAGATCTAGTACAGCTGGTCATTGGGAGTGGTAGTCGACCTTACGAGGGCTATTGAGTGTCGACAGAGGATCATCCACTCTCGGCGTCATGAGAGGAATATCCTATGTGTTCTTGCTCAGACAAATCCCTGGCCAGGGTCATTCGGGTTGAGAGAGAAAGAGTTCTCCGGGAGAATCCGATTAGAGCGAGACTCGAGTAGAAACCGTATGGGTCTGACAGCACCATGCTCGATATACGGTCTCTGGGATATTAGATGGATGAGGGACTATAGGTACATGGTAACTGAGGACAGACAGGTCCAATGGATTGGATTCCCCTGTATCGTCTGGGGACTACGGCGTAGTGGCCTAGTACTTCCGTAGTCGATGAGTCGAGTGAATTATTACAGAGATAATAATTCACTAAGTTAGAAGGAGTTCTGACAGGTATGACTCACGGCCAGCTCGATATTGGGCCTAGAGGGTCACACACATATGGTAGGCATTGCGATGAGTAGAGGTTCGGATATGAGATATCCGACGGAGCCCTTGTCTTATTGGATGCAGATCCAATACCCACTAGGGAAAGGACCCATTAGGGTTTTGACACGGGATCTCTATAAATAGGAGGGATTCACAGCCTCATAGGCTAGAGTCTTTGCTTGCCCTTCCTATTCTCCTCTCCCTCTCCACCTCAGAGTAGGCCTGGAGTTTTGAGGAGCGTCGTCGCAACCCTGCTGTGTGGATCACCGCTAGAGAGGAGGACGCTTGACCTCCTTCACCCTCTCCTAAGGATCTGCAAGGAAACAGGGATATACGATCTCCCTAGGTAACACAATCTCTATACGCAGTTTTGTGTTTTTGCGGATTTTTTCGCACCAATCTTCGCACGACGACGAACATCTTTTTGGGAATCGGGGATTTTTGTTTTCTTGTTCTTCCGCTGCGCATATGATGTCGCCCCCAATGATTTCCCAACACCATGGTCATGGCCCTACTATCCGTCGCCTCATATCTGCATCTCTTTTCTTCACGATCAGTAGATATGTCTCTGTGGCACTCCTCCGAGTCCACCTCCATTCTAATTGATGCTTGATTTTGGGTAGCTAAGTCCCTCTGGACTCGTCGTCGCTTCCTCGCCCCTTTCGACCCCCTGCTTCAACACCTCTGTGTTCTCCAAGCAGCTCCCTTTGATCGATGGAAAGACAGACTGCAACTCCCATGCATGGCCTCTGCCATCACGTTGTAGGATTTGCACCGATTCTGTTCTCCTTAGCTTCCTTGGTAACAATGTTCGCTTACTAGACCTTGTTCTCTGACTTGTCGGGCTCCCTTAAGCAAATATGGGCTCTGGAGCAGTCCAACTCTCCAACTGCTTTGATCATACCTCTGCATGATCAAGTCCCTCCCTTGGGACTCACTGGTACTTGCATTCGAACTTTTCCCTTGGTGGAACACAGCCCCCATATGCTGATAACCAAGGCTTTCATCCGATGCAAAATTCGATGCACGCACGGAAGACCCGCCTCTGCGGTACCATGGCCTTCATTCCTTGAATCCATAGCCCTTCTTGTCGTCGTGTTGTTCACCGAAGTGGAGCTTCCGGTAGCTCCCGATCATACCTCCGTATGATCTAGTCCCTCACGAGACTATGTCATGTGCATCGTGCTAGTCATAGGTGCCCAGCAAGCCAATCACGTTAGTGATGGCACGTGTGACTTGATACAGAATCTTTTTGCTTATTATATTTTGGCGTATATCACTTTATAACTATTGCATAAATGCATATATATTGTGATGTCCTTGGATTTGTGCAATGGGAATCGGATCGTGATGAGATCACGATAATGAGATCGATTCACCTTTAAATACATATCCTAAATAATCCCGGTCATAGGTTACTCGAGAGGGACATCGTGATAACCGGATAGACTGGTGTGCTGTATACCCGTCCATATGATGGATGCAGCTGGTCTCATAGCTGCTCGTGTAGGGACACTAGGGATACAGTACAGGTGCTCATTGGAGAATGAGTTCACTGATTGATCCGCTTACGGAATGCTGGATGGTTGATGATGCCTTATTGTCAGACAGCGATTCCATAGTCCTAGTGGTGTATCTGGTCCTTAGACTTGAGACACCAAGGATGTCCTGTATGAGTGCTCCACTCTTTGATACCAGACTTATAGGTTTGACTGTTCTCAGATCTAGTACAGCTGGTCATTGGGAGTGGTAGTCGACCTTACGAGGGCTATTGAGTGTCGACAGAGGATCATCCACTCTCGGCGTCATGAGAGGAATATCCTATGTGTTCTTGCTCAGACAAATCCCTGGCCAGGGTCATTCGGGTTGAGAGAGAAAGAGTTCTCCGGGAGAATCCGATTAGAGCGAGACTCGAGTAGAAACCGTATGGGTCTGACAGCACCATGCTCGATATACGGTCTCTGGGATATTAGATGGATGAGGGACTATAGGTACATGGTAACTGAGGACAGACAGGTCCAATGGATTGGATTCCCCTGTATCGTCTGGGGACTACGGCGTAGTGGCCTAGTACTTCCGTAGTCGATGAGTCGAGTGAATTATTACAGAGATAATAATTCACTAAGTTAGAAGGAGTTCTGACAGGTATGACTCACGGCCAGCTCGATATTGGGCCTAGAGGGTCACACACATATGGTAGGCATTGCGATGAGTAGAGGTTCGGATATGAGATATCCGACGGAGCCCTGTCTTATTGGATGCAGATCCAATACCCACTAGGGAAAGGACCCATTAGGGTTTTGACACGGGATCTCTATAAATAAGAGGGATTCACAGCCTCATAGGCTAGAGTCTTTGCTTGCCCTTCCTATTCTCCTCTCCCTCTCCACCTCAGAGTAGGCCTGGAGTTTTGAGGAGCGTCGTCGCAACCCTGCTGTGTGGATCACCGCTAGAGAGGAGGACGCTTGACCTCCTTCACCCTCTCCTAAGGATCTGCAAGGAAACAGGGATATACGATCTCCCTAGGTAACACAATCTCTATACGCAGTTTTGTGTTTTTGCGGATTTTTTCGCACCAATCTTCGCACGACGACGAACATCTTTTTGGGAATCGGGGATTTTTGTTTTCTTGTTCTTCCGCTGCGCATATGATGTCGCCCCCAATGATTTCCCAACACCATGGTCATGGCCCTACTATCCGTCGCCTCATATCTGCATCTCTTTTCTTCACGATCAGTAGATATGTCTCTGTGGCACTCCTCCGAGTCCACCTCCATTCTAATTGATGCTTGATTTTGGGTAGCTAAGTCCCTCTGGACTCGTCGTCGCTTCCTCGCCCCTTTCGACCCCCTGCTTCAACACCTCTGTGTTCTCCAAGCAGCTCCCTTTGATCGATGGAAAGACAGACTGCAACTCCCATGCATGGCCTCTGCCATCACGTTGTAGGATTTGCACCGATTCTGTTCTCCTTAGCTTCCTTGGTAACAATGTTCGCTTACTAGACCTTGTTCTCTGACTTGTCGGGCTCCCTTAAGCAAATATGGGCTCTGGAGCAGTCCAACTCTCCAACTGCTTTGATCATACCTCTGCATGATCAAGTCCCTCCCTTGGGACTCACTGGTACTTGCATTCGAACTTTTCCCTTGGTGGAACACAGCCCCCATATGCTGATAACCAAGGCTTTCATCCGATGCAAAATTCGATGCACGCACGGAAGACCCGCCTCTGCGGTACCATGGCCTTCATTCCTTGAATCCATAGCCCTTCTTGTCGTCGTGTTGTTCACCGAAGTGGAGCTTCCGGTAGCTCCCGATCATACCTCCGTATGATCTAGTCCCTCACGAGACTATGTCATGTGCATCGTGCTAGTCATAGGTGCCCAGCAAGCCAATCACGTTAGTGATGGCACGTGTGACTTGATACAGAATCTTTTTGCTTATTATATTTTGGCGTATATCACTTTATAACTATTGCATAAATGCATATATATTGTGATGTCCTTGGATTTGTGCAATGGGAATCGGATCGTGATGAGATCACGATAATGAGATCGATTCACCTTTAAATACATATCCTAAATAATCCCGGTCATAGGTTACTCGAGAGGGACATCGTGATAACCGGATAGACTGGTGTGCTGTATACCCGTCCATATGATGGATGCAGCTGGTCTCATAGCTGCTCGTGTAGGGACACTAGGGATACAGTACAGGTGCTCATTGGAGAATGAGTTCACTGATTGATCCGCTTACGGAATGCTGGATGGTTGATGATGCCTTATTGTCAGACAGCGATTCCATAGTCCTAGTGGTGTATCTGGTCCTTAGACTTGAGACACCAAGGATGTCCTGTATGAGTGCTCCACTCTTTGATACCAGACTTATAGGTTTGACTGTTCTCAGATCTAGTACAGCTGGTCATTGGGAGTGGTAGTCGACCTTACGAGGGCTATTGAGTGTCGACAGAGGATCATCCACTCTCGGCGTCATGAGAGGAATATCCTATGTGTTCTTGCTCAGACAAATCCCTAGCCAGGGTCATTCGGGTTGAGAGAGAAAGAGTTCTCCGGGAGAATCCGATTAGAGCGAGACTCGAGTAGAAACCGTATGGGTCTGACAGCACCATGCTCGATATACGGTCTCTGGGATATTAGATGGATGAGGGACTATAGGTACATGGTAACTGAGGACAGACAGGTCCAATGGATTGGATTCCCCTGTATCGTCTGGGGACTACGGCGTAGTGGCCTAGTACTTCCGTAGTCGATGAGTCGAGTGAATTATTACAGAGATAATAATTCACTAAGTTAGAAGGAGTTCTAACAGGTATGACTCACGGCCAGCTCGATATTGGGCCTAGAGGGTCACACACATATGGTAGGCATTGCGATGAGTAGAGGTTCGGATATGAGATATCCGACGGAGCCCTTGTCTTATTGGATGCAGATCCAATACCCACTAGGGAAAGGACCCATTAGGGTTTTGACACGGGATCTCTATAAATAGGAGGGATTCACAGCCTCATAGGCTAGAGTCTTTGCTTGCCCTTCCTATTCTCCTCTCCCTCTCCACCTCAGAGTAGGCCTGGAGTTTTGAGGAGCGTCGTCGCAACCCTGCTGTGTGGATCACCGCTAGAGAGGAGGACGCTTGACCTCCTTCACCCTCTCCTAAGGATCTGCAAGGAAACAGGGATATACGATCTCCCTAGGTAACACAATCTCTATACGCAGTTTTGTGTTTTTGCGGATTTTTTCGCACCAATCTTCGCACGACGACGAACATCTTTTTGGGAATCGGGGATTTTTGTTTTCTTGTTCTTCCGCTGCGCATATGATGTCGCCCCCAATGATTTCCCAACAGTGGTATCAGAGCCAGGTTGTTCGTGCGAATGATTGGTTTTGAACTGCGTGTATTGTGTTTAGGAAGAAAATTGACGTCAAAATCGTTGACGCAAAAGCGAGGAAGGGCAGCAACAGTTGCTACCCTCGATCTGCATGCCTGCAGCCACCTGCAACGGCAGCCGCAGCCGCAGCCAGGCAGCACAGCGCTAGCGCATGCGCAAGCGCTGTGCCTGCAGCAGCCGGCCGGCGGTCTGCTTGCTGCCGGCGGGGCTGGCAGCGTGGGCTGAGGCACCGCAGGGCAGAGCCGCGGGCAGAGGCGCCGCGGGGCAGCAGCGCGGGCTGAGGCACCGCAGGGCAGCGGCGCCTGTGGCCGCTGCTCCCACGGGCAAAAACCCCGCAGGGGCGGCCGCCAGCGAGGCAGCACCGCCTGCGGGCGCTGCCTCGCCGGCAGAACTGCCCGCGGAGGTGGCGACGCCCGCAGGCGAGGGCAGCGCCCCGCCCCTCGCCGCACAGGCCGCCGCCGGCAGGGTGGCGGCGGCGGCAGCAGCGAAAAGGGGAAAGGGCATTAGGGTTTTCTGGGAAAAAGACAGTTTTGCCCCTCGGAATTTGAGAAATTCCAGTTTCTGTCTTTTGTCCAAATTACGAAAATACCCTTAGGAATTGAGAAATTCCCTACATGTCCCTGATTTCAGAAAAATATTAATTAATTAAAAGGTTTAGTTGATTATTATTTTTTATTATTATCTAGTAGTCCTACATGATGATGATTATTTATACATGTGATGTATGATGTGTGGACGGATGATCATGGACCGTGTGATGTGTGTACTTGTGATTATTATTATTGAGGTCTGCGAACCTCCATTATATTTCTCGTTTATTGTCGGGCCTGCGTGCCTATGATTAAGTTGTAATCACATGAGGAGGCGCAGCGGGAGCGTGGATGCGACAGCAGGACCCACGAGACGGACGATCGTGATGCATGGAGATGCATCAAGATGTCGACGAAACCGACGAGGACGAGATGGACGATCACAGGGCATGGAGATGCACCGTTGCACACATAGATCTTGATGTGAGTGATTAGGCCTACTGGCTCGGGCCTAATCATATTAGGTTGTGGTCCATGATCATCTGATGTGATTGCTTATACACATACTAGATAAGTATATATATTTGCATGCGATGTAGATATATATTAAATATGTATATGTGTGACATGTCATATTAGGAGACCAAATTATAGAAACATCTCTCGATAATATTAAGTCGGTAAACGTGAGGCAATTAGATTGACCCACGTGGCCTTCCATCGTTATGAGTAGGAACCGAATCCCGGTGTAGGTTGAGTTGGTCGAGTCCCTCGAGACTCACCTATATCGCGATTCGCTATCTTGCTTACGACATAGAGATGTCACCGGTGACCTGAGGACATGGTATGCTTGGTCGAGTCCCTCGAGGGTATATCATCAAATCAGACTCATCTTGTAACGAAGGTGTTGACTTAACCGAGCATCATGGTTGGTCGAGTCCCTCGAGGCCATGGTGATTCGGAGGCCGAACAGGACGGGAATCACAAGGAGTTGTGATCGGTAAGAGTTGCCTACCTTTTAGGCTTAGTGTGATTGGTCGAGTCCCTCGAGGTTACACTAAGACGCTGATTGGATCCTGATCCCCACTAGAAGTCTGCCGGAGACTTCCGTTTCACGTGCTGAGGGTGTCGCGTGACTCGTTAGTAAAATAGTGGGAGCATATTAAGATAGAAGTCCATATCTTGATAGTTTATTTCTTGCAAAATCTGCATGTTATACATTTCTGCTACATCTTTATTTTCAGAAAATGTCGCTTTCAAATCCCTTACGTGGCATACTTGATGTCAACCGCCTCACTGGTCCAAATTATACGGATTGGCTCCGTAACTTGAGAATTGTTCTCACAGCGGAGAAAATCGTGTACGTCCTTGATACAGTGATGCCTACGCCCGAAGAAGGGGCAAGCGAGGATGAGATCGCTCGCTACGTGAAGTACATTGATGACTCCACTCTTGCTCAGTGCTATATGTTGGGCTCTATGACTCCAGAGTTACAGAGACAACATGAAAAGATGGATGCCAGATCCATTCTCCTACATGTCCGTAAATTGTTTGAGGAACAGGGAAGGACTCAACGATATGAGATATCCAAGAGCCTTTTCCGCGCTAGGATGACTGAGGGGACACCGGTTCAGAACCATGTCCTAAAGATGATTGAGTGGATAGAGAAACTCACAGGTCTAGGAATGGTCCTAGAGGATAACTTGTGTGTGGACATTGTGCTTCAGTCCCTACCAGATTCCTTTTCACAGTTCATAATGAATTTTAATATGAACAAGCTTGAGGTGACTCTCCCAGAGCTCCTCAATATGTTGAGGGAGGCAGAGAGTACTATTAAGAAAGAGAAGCCAGTTCTCTACACTGGTGAGACCAGAAAGAAAAGGAAAGCAGAAAGGTCCCTTAAGAAGGGAAAGGGCAAGGGCAAACAAGGTAAAGCAAAGGTTGCTAAGAAAGACCCAACAAAGGACAAAGGCCAGTGCTTCCACTGTGGTAAAGATGGGCACTGGAAGAGAAACTGCAAAGAGTACCTTGCAGAAAGGGCGAAACAAAAGCTTGATGAAGCTTCAGGTACATTCATGATCAGTCTCCATTTGTCAGACTCTTATGATAACACATGGGTATTAGATACCGGTAGTGCTTATCATATATGCAATTCGTTGCAGGTTCTGGCAAGGCCTAGGAGACTAGAGAGAGGCGAGATGGACCTAAAGATGGGTAATGGAGCAAAAGTTGCTGTATTAGCTGTTGGCGAGGTCGCTCTACATCTGCCTAGTGGAGCTTTTATTGCATTAGATGCATGTTATTTTGTTCCTTCTATTATCAAAAACATTATTTCCATTTCATGTTTAACAGTTAGTGGATATAAATTTGTTTTTGAGAACAATGGTTGTTCGATATTATTAGATGATAAGATCATCACGAAAGGAACAGTGCATAATGGTTTATTTATGTTAGACACCACTCCACATATCATGAATGTAAATGTGTCTAAGAGGAAACGAGATGAGGTGAACAATGCATACCTGTGGCATTGTAGGCTAGGTCACATCCATGGAAGAAGGATTCAAAAGTTGCTAAATGATGGATATCTAGATCCATTCGACTATGTGTCATATGCAACTTGTGAGCCTTGCATTCGTGGAAAACTGACCAACTCTCCATTTAGTGGAACTGGAGAGAGAGCCACTGAGTTGTTGGAACTCATACATAGTGATGTATGTGGACCCATGTCAACTCATGCCATTGGAGGTTACTCCTACTTCATTACATTTACTGATGATTTCTCAAGGTATGGATATGTGTACTTAATGAAGTACAAGTCCGAGGCCTTTGAGAAATTCAGAGAGTATAAGAATGAGGTGGAGAACCAGACTGGAAAGAGTATCAAAACTCTTCGATCAGATCGAGGAGGTGAGTACTTAAGTACAGAGTTTACTCACTTCCTCAAGGACCATGGGATATTATCCCAATGGACACCTCCTTATACACCTCAGCTCAATGGTGTCTCTGAAAGGAGAAATCGTACATTATTAGATATGGTACGGTCCATGATGAGTTTCGCTGACCTACCCATCTCATTCTGGGGATATGCCCTAGAAACCGCAGCTTACCTTCTGAACAGAGTTCCAACTAAGTCGGTAGTGTCTACACCATATGAGATATGGAAAGGGAAGAAGCCTGATCTTAAGGTTGTTAAGATTTGGGGCTGTTCTGCCCATGTTAAAAGACACAACCCCGATAAGTTAGAATCAAGGACAGAGCGATGCAAATTTGTGGGATACCCCAAGGAAACTTGTGGGTATTATTTCTATCATCTCGAGGACCAAAAGGTCTTTGTAGCTAAGAGAGCAGTGTTCCTTGAGAAGGAACACATTCTTGGCGGAGACAGTGGGAGAATGATAGAGTTGAGCGAAGTTAGGGAACCAAGCTCAAGCACCACTCTACAGCCCGAGTCTGTTCAGGTACCTAATACACAAGTATCAACTTTACGCAGGTCTGATAGAGTATCCCATCCTCCTGAGAGATATGTGGGACATATTAGAGCAGAGGATGTAGAGGATATTGATCCTCAGACCTACGAGGAGGCTATTATGAGTATAGACTCCGGGAAGTGGAAAGAAGCCATGAATTCTGAGATGGATTCTATGTACTCCAATAAGGTTTGGAACCTAGTTGATGCACCCGAAGGTATTGTACCCATCGGTTGCAAGTGGATCTTTAAGAAAAAGATCGGAGTAGATGGAAAGGTAGAGACCTATAAAGCAAGGCTAGTGGCTAAGGGGTATCGTCAAAGGCAAGGTGTTGACTACGACGAAACTTTCTCACCCGTAGCAATGCTAAAATCCATCAGAATTCTATTGGCTATTGCAGGACACTATGATTATGAGATCTGGCAGATGGATGTGAAAACCGCATTCCTCAACGGGAACCTGGAGGAGGAGGTGTATATGATGCAACCTGAGGGATTCGTGTCCAAGAACTGCCCAGATAAGGTGTGTAGGTTGCTTAGATCCATTTATGGACTAAAGCAAGCTTCCCGAAGTTGGAACATAAGATTTGATGAAGCAATCAGATCTTATGACTTCGTTAAGAACGAAGATGAGCCTTGTGTATACAGAAAGGTAAGAGGGAGCGCTATTAGCTTTTTGGTGTTATATGTGGATGACATCCTCATCATTGGGAATGACATAGGGATGCTATCCACAGTAAAGGCTTGGTTATCTAGACACTTCTCCATGAAGGACTTAGGAGAAGCATCTTATATCTTGGGGATTAGAATCTATAGAGATAGATCCAAAAGGATGCTTGGCTTGTCCCAGTCCAGGTACATAGAAACTATTGTCAAAAGGTTTGGCATGGAAAATTCCAAGAGAGGTCTCATACCGATGAGACATGGGATATCGCTTTCTACGAGTATGTCCCCAAAGACTCTAGAAGAAAGGGCGAACATGGATATGATACCTTATGCCTCAGCAATAGGGTCCATCATGTATGCCATGCTATGTACTAGGCCTGATATAGCGCATGCTCTGAGTGTCACGAGCAGGTATCAGGCGGATCCAGGCTTGGAGCACTGGAAAGCAGTAAAGTGTATCCTTAAGTACTTGAGAAGGACTAAGGATCTTTTACTAGTATATGGAGGTAATAGCCTTAAGGTTGAAGGCTTAACTGACTCAAGTTTTCAGTCTGATGTCGATGATAGCAAGTCGAATTCAGGGTATATGAACACCTTGAATGGAGGAGCAGTGTGCTGGAAGAGTTCCAAGCAAGATACCACTGCTGACTCGACCACAGAGGCGGAGTACATTGCTGCATCAGATGCAGCAAAGGAGGGAGTCTGGTTGAAAAGTTCATCACAGATTTGGGAGTCGTGCCGGATAGTGAGGAGCCGATCTCCCTATATTGCGACAACAACGGGGCAATTGCTCAAGCGAAGGAACCTAGGTCTCATCAGAAATCTAAGCATGTTCTGAGGAGGTTCCACCTTATCAGAGAGATCGTGACCCGAGGAGATGTAGCAGTGGAAAGAGTTCCATCCGAAGATAACATTGCAGATCCACTGACAAAGCCGTTGTCTCAGATTGTCTTTGAGCGTCACAGGGGTCTGATGGGGATCAGACACATAGGTGATTGGCTTTAGGTCAAGTGGGAGATTGCTAGTCATAGGTGCCCAGCAAGCCAATCACGTTAGTGATGGCACGTGTGACTTGATACAGAATCTTTTTGCTTATTATATTTTGGCGTATATCACTTTATAACTATTGCATAAATGCATATATATTGTGATGTCCTTGGATTTGTGCAATGGGAATCGGATCGTGATGAGATCACGATAATGAGATCGATTCACCTTTAAATACATATCCTAAATAATCCCGGTCATAGGTTACTCGAGAGGGACATCGTGATAACCGGATAGACTGGTGTGCTGTATACCCGTCCATATGATGGATGCAGCTGGTCTCATAGCTGCTCGTGTAGGGACACTAGGGATACAGTACAGGTGCTCATTGGAGAATGAGTTCACTGATTGATCCGCTTACGGAATGCTGGATGGTTGATGATGCCTTATTGTCAGACAGCGATTCCATAGTCCTAGTGGTGTATCTGGTCCTTAGACTTGAGACACCAAGGATGTCCTGTATGAGTGCTCCACTCTTTGATACCAGACTTATAGGTTTGACTGTTCTCAGATCTAGTACAGCTGGTCATTGGGAGTGGTAGTCGACCTTACGAGGGCTATTGAGTGTCGACAGAGGATCATCCACTCTCGGCGTCATGAGAGGAATATCCTATGTGTTCTTGCTCAGACAAATCCCTGGCCAGGGTCATTCGGGTTGAGAGAGAAAGAGTTCTCCGGGAGAATCCGATTAGAGCGAGACTCGAGTAGAAACCGTATGGGTCTGACAGCACCATGCTCGATATACGGTCTCTGGGATATTAGATGGATGAGGGACTATAGGTACATGGTAACTGAGGACAGACAGGTCCAATGGATTGGATTCCCCTGTATCGTCTGGGGACTACGGCGTAGTGGCCTAGTACTTCCGTAGTCGATGAGTCGAGTGAATTATTACAGAGATAATAATTCACTAAGTTAGAAGGAGTTCTGACAGGTATGACTCACGGCCAGCTCGATATTGGGCCTAGAGGGTCACACACATATGGTAGGCATTGCGATGAGTAGAGGTTCGGATATGAGATATCCGACGGAGCCCTTGTCTTATTGGATGCAGAACCAATACCCACTAGGGAAAGGACCCATTAGGGTTTTGACACGGGATCTCTATAAATAGGAGGGATTCACAGCCTCATAGGCTAGAGTCTTTGCTTGCCCTTCCTATTCTCCTCTCCCTCTCCACCTCAGAGTAGGCCTGGAGTTTTGAGGAGCGTCGTCGCAACCCTGCTGTGTGGATCACCGCTAGAGAGGAGGACGCTTGACCTCCTTCACCCTCTCCTAAGGATCTGCAAGGAAACAGGGATATACGATCTCCCTAGGTAACACAATCTCTATACGCAGTTTTGTGTTTTTGCGGATTTTTCGCACCAATCTTTGCACGACGACGAACATCTTTTTGGGAATCGGGGATTTTTGTTTTTTTGTTCTTCCGCTGCGCATATGATGTCGCCCCCAATGATTTCCCAACACATCGCATTGCTACGAACTATTCCACCACGATCCGCTGCACCATGTCGCCTCCTAGTGACATCTCTATTGCATTTTAATCCTTGTGGGATGAACTCGAATTGTGATCTCTCCATGTGTGGCCTCTGCCAATACATCGCAGTGTCTCTTCCACCTTCGATTTTGTTCCCTCATTTGGCAATCGACTTTCATCCACCCACTCTTGGGTCACACCTAGATGAAGCACCGCTCTAGGATAGTCCGTCGCCTAGTAGCTCCTGAAGTCCCCCAACTTCGCTGCAATTAGTTCACCATTGTCTGGATCCTGGGCCTCTGCCCCTACCAGCATAATTTTCGCTACGCACCGCTTCCTTCATGGCAACTTGAATGGCAACACTGTGGCATATTCTTCAGGAGTACCCGCCTCCGCGTCCTCTTGCCCCGTCCCAAGGCCTTCTAAACCCAACTTCGCCTCCGCGGCTTGAGTCGCCTTAGTTCCTCCATCAAATGCTTTCCCAAGATAAGGTACATGTGCCCAGAAGCTCCCTTCGTCTTTGACACTATGCAAGATGAGTCTGCTCCGACATAATGAAAGACTCATGGAACAACATGATCCTGCTCTTGCCTCTGCAAGAGTTCATGTCCTTGACCTCTGTCCAAGAAAAGCACTGTGCCTCCGCTCCATGTTCCATCTTCTATGCTGGCTCCCTTCATGCGGCTTGGGTACTTCGCCAAGTTACACCCAAGTTGCTCCGCTCCTCATTTTTGCATTGAGTTGATGGTGGCCCTCGCGCCCACCATTCCACGGGTCAGCCCTCCCTTGAGTCCGATCTTCATATCGACTCCAAGTGTGCCTTCATTTGTGTTGCTTTGGGTCGCTCCCCCACTTGATCTCGCAATGCATCCACCAATGCATTCTCTCGAGCGAGATCATGTGACGACTCCTCGCCGCTTGCTCAGTCCATTGAGCTTCGTGGAGTTGTTGTTTGTTGAGGTACTCTTCCTCAACATGTAGGGTCTATCCCACATGATTCTCCCTCTGGAGAACCGAGACTTATACCTCCTAGATAACTGTCCCGTTGGAGCAACATCTCTCTTCGTTTTGGAGACCACCATCCCCTTGGACTACTCCGATTTGCTGAACAAATTGTGCATTGTTCTGCCTCCTGCAAACGCACTTGCTAGATTGCGACTCCACGTCAATACAACCCCCGCTGCACCACTCAAGGACTAGCAACATGCTGAATTCGTTGCACACTTCAACCTCCTACGGACGTATCCTTCACATGCCAAAGAGAAAGTTTCAATGCTCCATGGCGTCGAGTTTCGGTCGCCTTGGGATGGCCGCGAACATTCCATCGCCCGCATACAAGCCCATGTATGAGTGCCGAATTCTTTGAGTTAACAATTCCCCTCACCTCTGTGAGCTTTGCATAACTCTTACGGTCGTTGAGCAACTCATTCTACCTTGTATGTCTCATCCTTTACTAAGCACCTCGCTTGCCTTGAGCACCATCAAGTATAGTTGTCAACGTTGAGCCGTAGCTCAAACTCAACCATCCCAACCTTTGTGCGCTCTGCATTCTTCCAAGTTTGCTTGTTCTCGTGGTGCCTCTTGAGCGAAGGGTTGGCCATTCCTCTGAATGGCAATCTCAGATGCCCGCTCCTCCGAGCAACTCCTTTTCCCTACATCTCCATGCCCGATTTCCCCCAAACGGTCACGCGTGTACTGACTACCTTCAACGCAGCCCCGCTAGGTCCCTCACATTTGCATGCTAAGTGTTTCTATGAGTGCTTGTCCAGCTCTGATACCATCTGTCACGGACTTAGTTGGTTTTGCCTAAGTCGTGCGACACCCTTGCGTGTCCATCCGCAAAGGTCAACCTCCCCGAAGCCTCCCATGGTCCCTTAGGACCTACGAAAGAGAAAACGGGTTAGAGAGAACGCCTTTATCGGGATCCACAAGCAAACATTCCAAGAAACACTTCATAGACAATACAAATTACAAATAGACTTTACAAGCTCTGAACAGTTACACAACAAAGGGTCAAAATGGTCCATTACAGATCGAAAATCTCTCATAAGTGTCCACATAATACAACATTTATTTACAAGCCTAAAGCGGCCACCAAACCCAACTAAAATGGGACTATTAAGCATTCGGTCGTCCCTCTACATGCTGTGCAAAGCATGAACATACCAAAAGACATGGACATACATAAGCATTACATCAAACATCCTGTTTCGAAGTTTGTCCGTGACAATATGATGCCAAGCCTATTTGTAGATACCAGGTAAGTGAGACTTCTCATGTTCTCTTGGTCAAATTAAACAAGAGAGGTCGATCAACTCCATAGAGTCATCAAAATTGGCTTTGTTTCTAACATGTTATAAATAAAAATTGGAGTTGGAATCAGAACGTAATGGCTACCAGTTACAATGATTTGAGTGAGTTGACACGACTCATGCTAGTAAAGAACTGCTCAATAGCCCCTCATGTTCAGGTATAAGTTGTGAAGAAGTCTAGCCTGAGTTGTTGGACACCAATCTCATTCTCCCTTTTCCCATGATAGGGATGAGGACCCATTCCTATGCATTGACTTATTGGAGACCAACTAAAAAATCTCAGTTCGCTTTCCCATACAACAACAAATCATAGATCTCTTATATGTTTGCATGTCAAACACCACCAGTGTTCCACTCTGAAGAATTGGAGCTTGCTGGTCACGAAACATAGGTACATGCACCTTTAAACTTTGGCTACAAAGATTGAATTCAAAGGTTTCTTGCCCTCTTCTTTAATTCCAGTTATAATTTCAGCTCAAGAACAGGTACGATGAAGTAAGTTGAATGTTACTCTTGATTTAATTACCCTATCTCAAAGTAAGACTAATCTACAGTATTTCTACTCTTTCTCCCCTCTACCGATATGTGATCACAGGGACATTTTTTCTTACTCAAGCACTTAGTACTGCTGCTGTCTACTTCAATCACTTCCACCACTTTATCCATGTCCCACTTTCTTCAGGTCTCCCCACCCCATCTCTCCTATCTCGCCTTCTTCATTTCTCCTTCATCTTGTTTCTTCCATTGGTCCTCTTCTCTGTCTAAACGCCTTATCTGTTTTCTTGAAATTGCATCTCTATGCCCAAGTCAAAGGCATTCCCAGCAGCCAATGCTGGAATTAGATATGCATACTTATGTCCGTTCTTACAAAATGATTTATTTATACTGAGATATGGTAACTAAGAATAATTCCTCATTTTAACTTGTTCTTTTTATCAATTTTCACTCTGTATTTCCAAGATTTTTGTGATTCATATCATGTTCAAAGATTCATATCAACATAAAAAAAATTTTAATATCTTCTAATCACTGTAGAAACAAACCTCATCTTCAAATACATCATTACATATTCTGATGTCAATAATAGCCTTTAGAAAGACCACAAGAATAGATTACTTAGATAGGACAACTCAAGCAGTCAACTTTCATCCCCTTCATCAGTATCCAATGGAAATATCAGAAATGTTGCTCTGGTTCGCCAACATGAAGTGCAATCATGCAAAGGATTTTCTTGGTGTTGAAAAAACATTTATTTTTTAAAAAAGAGTTATATGGCATCATTTTCGACAATTCTTCATTTTGTTAACTATCTTTTGTAACCCAAACTTTGGTTTAAATAAAATTATGCTCATCAAAATACAATAAACATAGGATGAGAACAAAGCAGTTCAGTTCAAAAGTTTCAAGATTTTATTTAGGAAAAACAAATAATCTCCACAATGAGAAATTCTAAATAAGAGGATATATGTTTTTCTTATATAAAATGCGATTTTATTTGATAAATAGTTGACCTAAGCAAGTTAGTCTGTTGTGAAGAGATCACTTCATATCCATTTAATCATGGCCAAAGTTTTTCTAGGTACATAAATGTCATATCCTTTGGAAATGATGTCTAAAATGGGAAAAGAACAATTAGGTAGGGTGTAAATACAATAAAAACTTCCACTCCACTCAAGTCAAAGATCAAAGATCTAGGATTGTAACTTACCCTAGAAGAAAACATATTGAACAGTCAAGTTGACTATATTTTTTGTCCTTTGTAACAATACCAGCTGAGGAAGTATTGCAACTGCTTCCAAATATAGGGAGAATGTTCACATAACCTGTCATGAAAAAAGAAATCAGGACACATGGCGTAGAAGCATGAAGATAGAGAAGGGAATATACTCAGGAACAATTCCAAACAAAACCTATTCCAGTCATAATGATACATTAATTACAAGATATGATTGGCAAATCTTGTTTGATTGAAGAATTCTTTAAGAAAGAAATAATCCTGCCAAATACACGAGCTTACCTCCTTAAACGTGAACTTTTCATTTATAACTAAAGCCAGAACTAGGCATGGTAATGCAAGAACGAAGTGACGAAAAGTGTATTGGTCCTTGTCATAAGATCTACGGACAACTTGTGTCATCTCATGTACCAGACAATTGAGAACAAGCTCCCCAAGAAAATAAGTTTCATCGTCGTATTATAGACTGAGACAAAATCAGTAAAAATATCCAAGTATCGAGTGGCAAAAACAAGGGCATAAAGCTCTTGTGTCTTCAGAGAAATGCCTGTGAGAAAATGACATGAACTATGTCAAGTTATACACATACAATAAAACCAACTTTATGTAGTGGAAAGAGTTTTTTTTTCCAAAAAAAAAGGATCAAGATCCAAGATCCAAAATCTTATGCCATTGACATGAATCTCCATACAAGATCCAAGTATCGAGTGACAAAAACAAGGGCATAAAGTTCTTGTGTCTTCAGAGGAATGCCTGTTAGAAAATAACATGAACTAAGTCAAGTTATACACACAAAATATAACCAACTTTATGTAATGGAAAGAGTTTTTTTAAAACAAAGATAAAAAAAATCCAAGATTAAATACACCAGAAAGACAATCAAGAACCAAACAAGAAGTAGCCACAAAATAGATGTCAAGTTTGAGAGTTAGTTCATTTGGAAAAATAAAATCTTTATGATATCTAGTAATACTGGAAACCAGTTGTAAATAACATACATTGAAGAGAATCACTTAGGAGGAATAACTTAATCATGAGGTTTCTTATGTTGATAAAGCAACCAACCAGAATAGATTATTGATGGTCAGTTAGATTCAGAAAAAGATGGATAAAAGCTTGCATCAGATTAAGGGAAAATAATACTTCATTCTGACTGAGAGATAGTAAATTATCAAACTGACAAATAAAAATGCATTTGTGGTCATTACCTTTCAAGAGAAGCACACAGTTGCACATGCATCAAAATGTACTTTCCGAAAAAATCCATAATTAGAATGACAACATCGAGGAGAAAATACAAGACAAGGAAACAAGTGAGGAAAAAGAAAAAAAAAACAAAGAATGGTACACAAAATGATCAGGAAAAGTGATCATATACCTCTTGTTGGCTCTGATGATGAGAGGTATAAAACTTCATGGTTTGTTTGAACATATATGCATCAAGAGATATCATGTATTAAAAACATGAAGGAGGTGAAGCAAATCAGGGACTAGCTATTGTGAGCCATATGACAAAGCTACAAGAATGGCAAGCAAAATTTTATATCAGTTCATCCTTATTGCATCTCATTTATGATTTAACTATGTCAATAGCAAATAGTGATATGGTTTGTTAGACAAGATGAATTCTTAGAACATGATAGAATCTGAGTAGTTGAATATGTAGATCATACATGGTCGAGCCAGTCAAATAAAATATAGTTAAATGCTCAAATGACCATATAAAAAAACAAAAGAGATAAATAATACTGAAGCCATCAGTGGATGGAAGAGAAAGCATTATTCCTTGCATCTTTCCTTTCCTTTCATTTTTTGATAGGATATGTCACTCCTATCGAGCACTTCTCAAATTTAAAAAGGAAAAAAAAAACTCTACAAGAATGAATAAGACAGGGAGTTCTGAATTTATAAATATTTTATTGTACAAATATAATAACCAATCATAATCATGTCTCGAGAGCTTTTAGTCGCTGATAAACATATAGCTTACTGAGAGACAGTATTTGAGAGAGTTTTAGCTTTTGTTATTTTCTCAATTTTAAGACCCGCCAAAAAAGACCTCTAGAAGTCCCCAGTTATGAGTCCTTGTAGCTAAACAACTAGCTAACATGCTATATTATTTTAGTACTCTTGACGCAAAATAAGCTCCAAATTGCACTCCACATGTTTCCTAAAATCTCAACTAAAAAATGATAATAATACAGTTAAAATTTAACAGAACAATAGACGACACTTATCAGATATCACCATCATGACTTAGTGATAGAGCTTCAATAATCATTTCACTAACTTGATTAGGAGGGTTGGCAAGGCTCTGGTCACGCTGTAACACTTTCTTTACTGGTGTAGAAGAGCTTTCTAGTGTCTTAGTTCTACTCTTTAGCAGGGCATAAATAGGCAGCAGGCATTCAGATCGTGACCCAACTCCACGGTCAGACGTGATCTGATCCACTCTATCAAGAAAATAAATAGGATGCTTCGAAGATCTCTCCTTCCAGCACCAAATCCTAAAAGCCTAACTATTCAAATCGGACTGCAAGCGAAACCAAAGACGGAGAGGGAAATACGTACCGGGACTTGCCGGCGCATGATTTGATGGCGTGGATCTAGAGGAGAAGGACGAGGACGCTCATGAGATGCGTCATGTCGCCCGCTAACCTGAAGATATTCATCTCCGGCGACCGGCCGGTGGGATCCGAGCCGTGCGTTCACCGATCTACGGGATTTACGGCGGGGATCGATCGATACAGACGGAGATCGGCGTTCCCGTCACTCGCAATGGCTCTTAACCTTCTCTTCTCTTCGCGCCTCGCGTCTTCGTAACGAAGCCGGGATGGGAAGAGGAAAACTAGAACGAAATGAATACCCGTGCTTTCGTCGAATCATATCGGTACTTCCAAACAACTTAACCCCGTAGCTTATCGATGGTAGACAAATAGTTCGCCGTGAAAGATGAGTTTTTGTGAATCTTGATGTCTTCAGATCGCCGGGAAACCGTGTTTCTTCGACCAGAAGTGGAATAGGCATCCGAATACTTAGTTGGCACACATGAGTCTTCTCAGAAGCATTGCAATTGTTGACGTTGCGTGCACATTTGAAGGATGAATTTGACGCAAAATTCTTTGAAGATGGAGTTGATAAGCTAAAGATTATATTTTTACTTGAAAATAAATATTGATAACGAAAAATATCCTGTGTCAATCGAGGCCTAATTATATATTTTTCCTTCCTTATATTTCGATTTTTATATTTAAAAAAATTTATATTATGTTATAAAGTGAAATATTTAATCTCATTTATTTTAATAGTAACGGATGATGTAGAATGTGCAGGCACAAAAACGATGAGTAAAAAAATAATTTTAACGATGATGGTGATGGGCAATGACATCATGGGTCGCTATTGTTGTGATAGTTAATGACAACGATATGATGGTCGGTCTTATCGATATCGATCCAAACATTGACAACAAAAGAAAAAAGAGGCAAAGCAATATGGCATTTGGCATCAAAGGAGGAAGATGAGAGAGGTGAAGCATCGACGTTGCACTGCTTTACCTCCTCTTCCTCCTCTAGCATCATTCTGTATCTACGTCGGTGCTGGAGGATGAAGAGGAGGTAGGTAAGGTGTTTGCATCACTAACAACGTGGAGGGAGGAGGAAGAGGAGGCAAGTAAGGTAGAGTGGTGCAGCACCAATGGAGGAAGAGGAGGCAAGAGATGCATTTGCATCGATGTCACACCGCTTTGCCTTCTCTTTGTTCTCGTCGACCATCGTATTGTTCGGTGTGGTACCGAACTACCTCCTTTACATCAGCAGCGCTGCATCACTCTGCCTCCTCTTTTTTATCATCGACCATCGCATCATTCGGTGTTGTGTCGTACTGCCTCCTTTGCGTTAGCATTGTACCGCTTTACCTCATCGTCATTCTCGTTGACCAATGCATAATTCTGTGCAATACCACACTACCTCCTCTTCGTTCTCGTCAACCACCACATCATTCGGTGTGGCGTTGCATTGTCTCCTCTACATCGATGTTAGACCACTTTGCCTTCTCTTTTTTCTCATCGACTATTTTACCATTTGGTGTGGTGCGCATTACTTCCTTTACATTGGCATTGTACCGCACTGCTTCTTCTTCATTCTCACCGACCATCATATTAATCTTGTTGATCATCATCACAACAGTCATCTACGGTGTCACGATCCACTACCATCATTAAAATTATATTTTAGTATATTATTTTTATATCATTTATGCATGTACTATCACGTGCTATAATATCTTTTGTCGATAAACCAACGATGAGATTAAATAGTTTATTTTTATAATTATAAAAATTATAATATAAATTTTTAAATTAAAAAATAAAAAAAAATAATGAAAAATTGTGTAATTAGCCCGTCGATCAGTAAGACGGCCATCTCACGCAAATCAAGCGTGGCCTATGTTCTCCTATACAAACTCTTTATGTGTTGATATCTTCACGTCCATACCTCCACCACAACTCTTTGAAGACCATGTCAATCTCTCTCTCTCTCTCCCAGGTACAGGTTGAATGTATTGCGGTGCCTCAATGATGTCGAGCCCGTGGCTCCCTAACGAATGGGACACTTGCGAGGCCATCAACATGGCCTTCCTTTTCTTCTTTCTCTTAACAGTTGAGAATCCTCGCAGAATACAGATTGCGATTCCGTTGATATTCTCAACATCCATCGAAGATTCCAAGAATTCAAGTAACACATTTTTTAAAAGAAAAGAAAAAAAAAAAACTGATTCCATGACGATGTATACGTTTGAAGTAGACTACTAAATCTTAACCGTTGGCTAATGGATCAACGATCGTAAATGTATACTTCCTTTCCTCTTATGGAGACGGATGCGAAACGGACTCGTAGTAGCCGTTGGTTTATAGATCAACGTTGGAAATGCATCCGTGGCGATTGCGTTTTCTTTATTCCTTCGTCTCTCGGCCTTTGGCGGCCGCTGAGGCGACACAAAGGTAGAAACAGCCTCCGCATCACCCTCCTCCGCAACGGCTATCTCCCCTCATTAGTTTGATCTCCTTTGACCCTTCTTTTGTAGCGTATGGATTTCCACGGCAGCAGTGGCAGCAGCATCAATAACATGTGAGTCACCATGCTCCTTCGATCTTTCACGAACATAATTTGATCCCGATGCTTTAATTTCTTCTTTGCATTTCGGTTCTCTTTCTATTTTGTTCGATCTGTATAATCTGCCTATGTTTTCGCATCAGTAGTTCCTATTGCCCGTTGCCTGTCTCACCGTAGTAAGAATGCATTGATCTTGAATTGGGAATGCTACCATAATTCATCGGTGTTCTTGCTTCGATCAGTATACTGTTTGATGATTTGCCCGTACAAGTCGCATAGTCTTGTTAAGAAATTAGGATCAGCATCGCTAGAATTTATTATCGGTGGTTTACTGGATTGCTTCTGAGCTTCGAAGGTAAATTGTAATTATCAACCAAACTCATCTATCCGCTTCAGATGTAAAATCCTTACTTTGCTCTGGAATTGAAATTCCACGGACCAATCGATGCTTGTTTTCTGCTAATGTCATGTGGAATGTGTGGCAGTGGTATGTGGGACTGGCAAGACGAAGATTGTTGCCTGGCCAGAGATTCCCGGCTTGGTGTGTTGTTTGTCTTTGTTGTTATAAAACCATCTTATGTGGAAAATTTGTTACTTGTACTTATTGACCATATCTGGTATCCACAATCATAGGTTTGTCTCATTGCCCGTGGGATGACGATAACCAAAAAAATGAGAGTCTGCTGAATGTCCTGGTGAATCAAACTCCAATTAGAGATTGTGGCTTGGATGTCATTGATGCAGGTATGTCTGTCATCTTCCACTTCATTCTAGATTAGATGGTTCTAAGAGCTACATTGACAAGAGAGAGACAGTAGCAGGTAAGACTAAGAGAGGTCTCGAAGAACATAAAGAGGCATCACAAGTAAAAAGGCGTCGGGTTCTACGATTTCCTTCTGTTGCTGACGGTGCCACAGCTGACAATGGACAGCCGTCTTCTGCACCAGTACGTTCCAAGGTCTTTAATGTAATAGTATGAAGTAGAATAACTCTCCTAATTGGTCCTAATTAAACTAAATCATAACTCGCTTGCACTTAACATTCAGGGTGACTCCATGGTAGCAGATGGATGGCCAGAAAATTTACAGTGGAATCCCATCTGGAGTTCAGGTTTTTCATCTCGGCCTGGCATATTCTTTTTTTTTTCCTTCATCTTAACTGATGCAGATGTATTTTAGCTATTCTGATTATGAAATCCATATCAGGTGATAGTTTTCTGTTTAGCAATGAAGTCTTGGACCAATCATCAAATGAGTGGCTAGAGAACTATTTTAATGATAGTGATATGTATTGCAGCTCTAATGAAATGTCAGTTCCTTCTACGCTTACTTCTACTGCTTTGTCCTTTTTGTCCATAACCTGAGGTTGATTTTTTCACGGTAGGTCTTCCAGTAACAATGAACATATCGAGCCCAATGATCAAGTTGATGTTGCAGGTTAGTGGAGAACTCTCCATTTTGTTTGTAGGCGAAAGCCAATCATGGACACCATTTTCAGAATTTCAATTTGTTCACACAGTGAGACTATTATTTGGCAATATTTTCAACATCTCCTTTGTTCTTCACAGATTTCTGCAATGTAGAACCTGATACAAGGACTATTGTCATCCCCAAAACCCCCAAGGCTTCTACTGTTAAGATTTTTACGGGTATCTTTGTGGTCTCACTCAACCGAGTTAGTTTGTTTTAAATATTTAGGGGTTTTGTCTTTCAATGCTTAATTCTCCTCACTGTCTAGTAACTTTCTCACTGTTCTTTCAGGTAGAAGATCTCATATCAATTCTCCCACAAAGTTAACTACCTCTGTTGCTTATCCTTTTAGCCTCGTGAAACCATCTGAAGTCCAAGGGCACTTGACCTTGAAAGACATAAATCAGCGGATTCATGCTCCGCCACCATCAAGATCAATCGACAAGAAGGACGATAACCCTTCCATTATTTATCCAACCTCTGCTTTTTCTGGGAAGCCTGTGGTTGTGAAAACTAAGATTCTCACCCAAGGGGGAAAAGGAAGCATTACAATCCTAAGAACCAAAGGCTGAGCAGGTGGCCTTCTTTTAAATAAGATTAGCAGTCAGCGAATGTGCTGAGGCATCACCAAGATCCTGATCACCAAAGGCTGACCTCATGGGTCCAATTCTAAATCATTTTTTGTGCATGGCATGTCATCGATTCTTTGTTTCTGTCAATTTTATTGATTAATTTGTGGGTGGCAATTGTGTTGCTCCTGAATGGAATGTGTTAACTTGCCTTTTGCTGGGTGTAATTTTGTGTACTTGGGCATTTGAGTGAAACAATAGAGTCCTTTTGATTAAGAAAAAGATGGTATTGTTCTTGAACAAGTTTGCTTTTCTCCTGATTGTTTTAATTGTGAAAATTTTCCATATTGTTATCTGTGATAAATTGGGAAATCCAAATGGCATCACTAACTGGGCGGTTCGGTTCATTGATGGGGTTGGCAATTTCTTATAAAGTTCATATGCGTCTCTGGGAGCAACGAGCAGTTCCTAGTTTTTTTGTTTACATTGAAAATGCTGCTTCTTGATCAACACAACTGAGGATCTATAGCCGAGCTAAATGCCCAATGAAGGAAAAGGTCAGCTTTCTTAATGAAGATGAAACATTTGAAAATACTTTTGAGATCCATTTCACTGAAAAATATAACGATATCAAGTGCCTACCAGATAGTTCGTCTCTCAATCTCCTCCTAATCATGCCAGACTCGTGAGGCTTCCCCTATGGACGATGGTAGCATTGGCATACTTCACCTTGGTTCATGAGGCATCATCGTGCAGTTCATATAAAGTTCAAATGGCATCACTAACTGGGCGGTTCGGTTCATTGATGGGGTTGGCAATTTCTTATAAAGTTCATATGCGTCTCTGGGAGCAACGAGCAGTTCCTAGTTTTTTTGTTTACATTGAAAATGCTGCTTCTTGATCAACACAACTGAGGATCTATAGCCGAGCTAAATGCCCAATGAAGGAAAAGGTCAGCTTTCTTAATGAAGATGAAACATTTGAAAATACTTTTGAGATCCATTTCACTGAAAAATATAACGATATCAAGTGCCTACCAGATAGTTCGTCTCTCAATCTCCTCCTAATCATGCCAGACTCGTGAGGCTTCCCCTATGGACGATGGTAGCATTGGCATACTTCACCTTTGGTTCATGAGGCATCATCGTTCGTACGCCCTTACAGGGCAAAGAAAAGCAGGTCATGTGTCTCTTCATAATTCAATCTTCTTCAAATATACAATTCCTGGAAGGGGTTCTCCGAGCGAACACTTTAAAGCACAGGCTTGAGACACACGCAGCGGCTAATCTACTTGATGTAGTAGGGGAGGTCGAGTACATAAAGAAGAAAGTAAGCCCAGACGACGCCGGAGATCCCTCCGAAGAAGAACCCGCCCGTGAATTGTGCCCACCCCTCGGCCGTCTGTAGCTTGTCCGCCTCCTTCTTCCTGCCGGTCAGCGTCAGCGTCGGCGCCGTCGACGGCTCGCCTTCCTTGAACGACGCAACCCCGTACATGGTCAGGCAGATGCTGAGGATCACGACGAGGCCGGCGGCGGCCAGCGATCCCGCAGCTCCGGCGATCTCGGTGTTGCGGAGGGGCCCGGCCTTGACGAAGGGCCCCACGAGGAGGTAGCCGTGGGCGAGGCCCACCTCGACGCCGCGAAGGAGCGGGCTCACGGCGGTCCGGTAGGCAGGGAGGTTGGACAAGTACCAGGCGATCAGCGGACTGGATGTCACCGGCGTCTCCAGGCTTCCGATGAAGGGGTCGCCGTTGATCGGCTGGATCACTTGGTAAGTTGGCTGTGGCAATTCAGATAAGAGAAGTGATGAAGGTGGGAATCATTCCTAAGCAAAAGATCGACATATGTAGAAGACTTGTTTCTTGCCTTCTCTGCTTGGATGGCTCGAACCGTGAGACAAAGCTTCTTCCTGGAGTGCAGGTCTCTGAGTGGTGTGGCCGACAGGCCTCTGGGGATGACAAGACGCCTACTGCTCCTGCAGGAAAAGAGAAGGCTGCTCTTCAACTGGCTGGCCATGGGAGGGGCAGAAGCCAGTGCCATTGTCGTTCCTGCTGCAGTTCTCACTCGAGCACGCGGGGAGGAGAATGGAGCGGACGAAGGACTCGGGAGAGTCTATATCGGAAACGGAAAAGGATGCAACGTGAGGAAGAAGTAGAATCTAGTTTGAAGTGAGGTGTCGGAACACTGGTCTCTCATTGGATGGGTGAGATCCCCAACCCTATCCTTATCCCACAGCGGAGATTGTGATGCTGCTCTCTTGTGCTATGTGGCCATTGTTCATCACCTCACAATCGATGTCGATGGCAAAAACTAGTTAGTATATGATTTTTCTTCCCCTTTGAATTATGCTTATAATTGTATCATGATATTATTGGTGGATGCATTATGGTCAATGTTTCTAACCAGACATTAGAATAATGATGACGTTTTATGTCTAATTAACGATTAATTTATTAAATATTCCATCTATTTACGATGAACGGCAGTGATCGACGGGGGGATAAAGCAATCATTTCTGGAAAAACAAAAAGTGTTCTGTCGAAAATTTTCGCCACGTTATGGGGAAAAAAAAATAATTAAAATTGGAAGTTTCTTTCTGGGCGAATTCGCTTAAATATAAATACCAAAAAAAAAAATCTGACTTGAGAAGTTTTGGATAAGCCAATTGGTCAACATTGAGTTTGCTTCGGACCCCAATGTTTAGGTCAAAGTCCTTCGACTTGGGCTAAACCTAAAAGAACGACGGAGGGAGGAGTCCACCACGACGGGGAGATGCTCTTCTCCTCACCCCAAAAGAGATAGCCGGCTCGTTCCAGCGCTCGATTACCGAAGCGATGGCTAAGGGCCGAAGCAACGCTGCCGGGGGCCGCGGCGGAGACGAAATCGCTGCCCCCGAGGAAGCTGTGGTTGCGTTCGCCAAGCTCCAGGGTGACGACTTCGAGTACTACATGCAGACGTACTCGATCGTGCTGGGCCGCAACAGCAAGACGTCGGAGGTGGACGTCGACCTCGCCTCCATCGGCGGCGGCATGAGCATATCCCGCCGCCACGCCCGCATCTTCTACGACTTCCCTCGTCGCCGCTTCGCCCTCGAGGTCCTCGGCAAGAACGGCTGTTTTGTCGAGGGCGTACCCCACGCTCCCGGCGCCCCACCCGTCGAGCTCGACTCTCAGGACCTCCTCCAGATGGGGGAAAAGCGGTTCTACTTCCTCCTCCCTTCCCGCTCCGTCTTTGCCGCTGGTCCCGTCCCCCGCTGCCAGCCCCCTGCCGCTCTCGCGCCGTCCGCTGGCCGTGCCAGGCCGCGCGACTACGGGAATGAGGTGCATGGTGGTGATGCCGAGGAAGAGGAGGAATATGAGGAGGAAGCAGGGGAAGATGAGGCTAGGCGTGCAGTAGTTGGTAGTTCAGGGAAGAGGCGGAGGAGGGATCTTGGTGAGGAGAATGTGGAGGAATTTGGTAGGGCCGAGGAGGCTGCACCACTGCGACACTCGGGTCAGTATCAAAACCCTCTTCTTTTTCATTGCTTCTTAGTAAATAACATCAATACTTGCCATTGTTGCACTATATTTCTGTGTTCTGTTCTTGGATTGTCAATGGATAGATAACCAATCTAGAACCAATGACAAGAAAAGTCTTAGGACCGATCAAAAAAGTTATAATTCGGAAATGAAATTTGGTAAAATTGGAATATTTGACATTGCTGATTTATTAATGCACTTATTTTCTAGGAGTCATTTCTATAAATGTAGCCTTGAAACACTCATGACTCATATATTACAGGAAAAGTTAAATTATATACAGTTAACCATATTTAAGAGTACAACCCTTTCCCTCTATTTTATAGAACCTCAAATTAATAGAAAAGAAAAATTAAAAAATTAAAATTAAAAACAAGAAAATTATGTTCCTTGAGCCATAGCTATTCGGTCACCCTTCCTTTTTCAGAAAAGATGTACTTCCAAATTTGTTTTGGTAGATAAGCTTCCATTTTCACAGAATATTTGGCTGATGGGTCTCGATACCAGTTAAGGTTCTCATATCCCCTGTATCCACATCGAGCTAGATTTTAAGCAAGGTATATTTTGTCATTATAAAGCTGTATAGCTGTTCAAGATGCCGTATAATCATACTCATATTACCTTGATGCCGTTAAGCATATAAGTACTTGAAGATACGAAGGAGATTATCAAGCATCCCACTCTATTTAAACCTTTAATCAAATTTCACTGTCGTATTGAAAGTTCCACGAAGAATTTGGCAATATACCTGACAGTGAAGAAGCCCGAGACAAGGTCAAGGGCTGACAGAGAAGCGGACAATCAACAACTCCTGCAATTGGAAGAGAAAGATGTCATCTCATCTGTGACGACTTTGCTATCTAATCTTTGTGGCCCAGGAGAATGGTTGCCTATGGAAAAACTTCATGCAAAGGTTAGTTGATAACTGATCTGGCAAATGATTGTGCTTCTTTGAGTTACTCTGTGTATTACAGTAGGCTTTTATATTTGCATTTCTGTGGGGAAAAAAAAGGCTAATCATAGTCACAAGAAGTGGTTGGCTGATTTGTTGTGATTTCCTAGTGTAGGACCATGCTATTGCTTACTACTACATGAACATATCTAATTGGAATTAGTGACTAATATAGAAATGTATAAGGATGCAGCAACCAAAAAAGAAAGTCATCATCTTTTCTTGGATTCTTTATCATTGCTATTATATTCATGTAAGCGGAGCCAGTCCCATGCACATTTTTATCTTTGGTAAACTAGACATTTTGATGGTTGATTTTACTTATTCACAATGAAACTTGAGAAGAAAGCCTACATTAGATCTACACCCAAGAAGACAGTAGAGTTATAAGGTTTCAAGAATTTTTATCGCACTTTGGAGTTATTAAGGAGTTTAAATGGGTATCTTCGTGATAACTTGATGCTCTGAGTTGCAAAGATGAAAAATTCTTGCATGTGAAAGTAAGGAAATTAGTACCGGTAACATCAACTTGATAGGCCATTCCATTCAATTTTCTGGTTAGTAAGTTGTAATTTTGACAAGGGAATCAAATAGTAGGAGTTACAGTGGATTCTTGGGGTTGCTAGATGCGGTCAGCTTCAGGTTCAGATAGAGAGATAGGGCAGATTTGATTGGGTTAAGAAAATGCAAACCCATACTCAACCCACTTGGGTTTGGTTCAGGTGTAGGTTAACCGCCTAAACATATGTTTGCAATATTGATGATGATATTGATCGGGCAAATTACAGTCTATCCACCTATCTTGGGTTCATCTGTACTTAGTTAATATGTGTTTTTAGAAGGATCACTCGGCACACCTGTGTTATCCTCCATCCTCATCCTAAACCTATCGTTGCCCACCTCACTTTGAATTATTATGATAGAAAAATTAGTCGTATGTAAACTTTATATTACTTGTAGAAGGCTAAACTAGGTTTTGTACATCCAGAACGTTGCAAAACTCGCCAAAATACATAAGTGAATTAAGTACATTTTTGTGTTGATGCATATATGATATTGGCAACATGGTCGTGATTTGTATATTGTTACACAATTAATAGATCTCATTGTTCAAGTTTGCCCATATATTTTTTTAGAGGATATGGACTTAGATATAGATAGAAGTGGATACTAAATTCGAAAATCAGGATTATCAACATGGAAGTCTAATAATGGTCACCACAAATGAAAATAGATTTTGAGCAGCTAGAGCATAAAAGTGATTGTTTTTCTCTCTCATCAGAATATCATCTAATTGTATGCCATTTTGAAGGTTTCAGATACAGTGAAGAGTGAAGACCATGTTGCTTATCTCATACTGGAGCAATTAAACTTTTAACAGGCTTCCTCATATATCTCTTGCTGCATATCTCTTTTGGCCCTGTTCTGCTCGGGTAGTCACTAAAGATAGGTGATATTAGTTATAATTTGAAACAGACATCATGGATGAATTGGTGCTCGCTAATTGAATTCTGCTAAGAAAAGTTGGTTCAGGGGAATATAAAATGTAATGCTACAGAAAACCTTTGACAATTCCTGCACATTGTATAGTTGTTTGATTGAAGAATGTTTTTGATCTGTTTTGATAGTTTTGCTGTCTTAAAATATTAGTTAAATCCTTATTGTTTCTAAAGATTTCCTGTGAGTCTCTAAAATTTGTCAAGGTTAAGATATCCCATGGTTGAGTTATTGTCTATGACTATCAAATTATTGAATGGTTAATCATTTTCCAGGTATTTTGTTCATCTGATACAAGATCAGTATTTACAAATCTTATATCAATAACTCGTTGCTGATTAACTGCTTGTCTTTAGTAGATACCTAATCTTAAATTTGTCATGTTCTAATATTTTACTTTTCTTCTGATCCAGTTGTTTGAAATATATGGTGATGTATGGCATCACAGCCGAGTAAGAAGATACTTGACATCTGAAGACTATCCTGAAAGTGAAACAGAAGGTAGACCTTGGTTTGGCCTATTGATGCTGCTACGGAAACACCCAGAGCACTTTGCAATTAACATACGGTCGAAGGGAAGGGCGAAATCAGAATTTGTTTCGTTAGTCTCATTGCATTGCTAAGTATCTTCTGGAATCGTCTTATGTAGCTCCATAAAAATAGGTGGAAATAATATATACTTTTGCATTGGCATCTTGTTTCCCTTTGCTTGCTATACTGGTACAGGAATGTCAAAATAAAACATGATTTCCGAAACCATCAGCAATTACATTTTCCTGTTGTTCATCCCAGAAAGATAAAAAGTCTATAGCTACCACTAGATTTCAGGCACCATAACAAATGATCATGGCATGGCATCTGCAGTTGTTGTATGGTGGAGCACCCAGTTACTGCAGTTAGTGATGTAGCAGGAGTTGACAGAATCATTTATAAGCTGTTCATGAAATTGAAGTAGCTTAAATTTTGACCAAAATTTATCTCATCAATTGGATTATTACGATAGTCTTGAATCCTATGATTGTTTTACACATTTGTCTGTTACAGGGTTTCCAATGATTAAGTTGCTTGCGTATTGTATTGATAGTCTAATGTTGATGTATTTTTGGACATTTGTATGGTCACGCTTTAATATGTCCTTTTAAAGAATAAGCATCTTTTGTATGGAATGCAGGTGCAAGTTGTGTCAAAACTTCATCGACAATGTCATATTAAAATCTGTGCTTTTAGCAGTAACCCAAAAGGGGGGGCGGAAAAAAAAAGCTCATGAACAAAGCTCTTGTTGACAAAGGTTGGTCGTGTGATTTATGTTGTGTGTTGATGGTGCCCTTGCTTTTCATTATTAAGCTCTTAAGAAATGAATAAGATTCATATTCATGCGATTTGATACAGTGCTGCTCTTAACGCAACACCTCATCAACACCATTATCCTCGCACTCCCAGTTGCTAGTTGCCGTCTGGCATCCGACTCCCTTGACTTATTTTGTCTCCCTACACTACAAAAGCTCTAGTGTTGTGTTCCGCAGGTCAAAATGTACTAATCTCGCCTAAAACATCATTTTTCAGAAAAAAAAAAATGGTTTTTTTTTTGTTTGTCAAAATTGGTTTTCTGGTAAAAAATTAATAGAAATTTCTTTTATGATCCATAAAATAGATTGTATTACAAATAATGCTAGTTGCAAGATGAGCTATATAACTAATTTCATAGTATTTATAGGAACATTATGATCCAAATACCTGTGGAGGTCGGCCAAGGCGTGTCGAGGCCGGAGAAGATGACGACGCTGGGACGGCGGCGTCGGCTCGAGGGAGGTACTGAGAGAAGGTGGCGGAGAACGAGCTCTCCTCCTCTATGATTAGTGTTCTTCTTCCTTCGTCGTCGTTTCTTCTTCCTCTTCGATCCTTCGTCGGATGCTTTGTGTGTCTCGGACTCGGTCAGAGTTTCCGCCGTATTCCTAATCATTGTGGAGTGAGTTCAATCAAACAACCCACATAACTTCTAATTCCCGGTGAAACTACCAGATCGATAGTCTCCTTACGATACGTTGACACAGTTCGGGCTCGAACCTGATCTCAACCGGAGCTCGAACCAGGAAAGCCTGGTTCAAACTTGGCTTGGTTGCACCCCCACCAGCTCAGCCACCCTTTGGCTTTTCTCCTCCATCCTTGTGCACTCTCCTCTCGGACACTGGCCTCCATCTTGCAACCCTCGATACCTTCGCAGAGAGTTCTTGGCGACCGATGGCCGGAAAGCCGCTGCCCTCCGCGGCCACGGCCGCCTGCTCTATCCAGCGCTCTCTCCTCGCTGTCGCTGCCCTTACCCTGATCTGCTTCAGCCTCCTCTCTCTCAGATCCCTCCGCTCGTCTCCCCAATTTCCCTCCCCGGAGGTACTCGAAGTATAACAAGAAGATCTCTCTCTCTTTTGTGTCATATTCTCCTTCTGTTCTTTCATTTCCTGCAATGTCACTGATTCTTGATGCTGAAGGTGGCTGTGGCCGAAGTTTCCAGCGATCTTTCCAGCCGGATGCTGGCCCCTTCCTCGATCTACCACTCCCCGGACGTCTTCTTGAAGAACTACGCGGAGATGGAGAGGAAATTTAAGGTTTTTATCTACCCGGATGGGGATCCGAATACGTACTTCCAGACACCGCGGAAGCTGACTGGGAAGTACTCCAGCGAGGGGTACTTCTTCCAGAACATCCGCGAGAGCCGCTTCCGGACGGAGGATGCCGATCAGGCCGACCTGTTCTTTGTGCCCATATCGTGCCATAAGATGAGAGGGAAGGTTAGAGTTTTCGAGATCTTTGTGCTTCGTTCCACATCTTTTCATTGTCACTGTAACCTCTGTATCTATGCACTTTTGATTCTTTCGTTCATCTAGGATACTTTCAGCTTACTAGTTAACACTAAGTATTATCATTACATCATTTTGGTTGTACTAGGTTTCGTATGTGATTTAATGTGGTATATTTACTAGGTGTGTTATATATATGGTTCGTAATTGCAATAGGAAAGGGACCGAAAGAACGAATCCAATATGTGAATATTCTCTGCCAAAAACCTGTACCTCCTACAGGCAACTGATTATAGTTTTAGTTTAAATGACTCTCAACTGATTCAGAGAACTCTAGAGGCTCAGCCAATACAAGAACAACATAATGTTGGATCAATTATAGGGTTCTTCCGTACCTATTCCAGTTAACTATGTCGAAGAGAAGTATAATATACTCACTGATGATGGTATGTTTCAGACGTTCATTTATGCACGTCATGCCAGAATGTTTACGTTTTCTATAAATTATGGATGCATCAAAAAGTAGGTCCTACAATATGTGAATATGCTCTGCCAAAAACCTTTACCTCCTACGGGCAAATGATTATAATTTTAGTTTAAATGACTCACAGTGGATTCAGAAAACTCTATAGGCTCAGCCAATACAAGAACAACATAATGTTGGATCAATTATAGTGTTCTACCATACCCATTCTAGTTAACTATGTCGAAGAGAAGTATAATATACTCACTGATGATGGTATGTTTCAGACGTTCATTTATGCATGTCATGCCAGAATGTTTACGTTTTCTATAAATTATGGATGCATCAAAAAGTAGGTCCTACAATATGTGAATATGCTCTGCCAAAAACCTTTACCTCCTACGGGCAAATGATTATAATTTTAGTTTAAATGACTCACAATGGATTCAGAAAACTCTAGAGGCTCAGCCAATACAATAACAACATAATGTTGGATCAATTATAGGGTTCTACCGTACCTATTCCAGTTAACTATGTCGAAGAGAAGTATAATATACTCACTGATGATGGTATGTTTCAGACGTTCATTTATGCATGCCATGCCAGAATGTTTACGTTTTCTATAAATTATAGATGCATAAAAAAGTAGGTCCTACAATATGTGAATATGCTCTGCCAAAAACCTTTACCTCCTACGGGCAAATGATTATAATTTTAGTTTAAATGACTCACAATGGATTCAGAAAACTCTATAGGCTCAGCCAATACAAGAACAACATAATGTTGGATCAATTATAGTGTTCTACCATACCCATTCTAGTTAACTATGTCGAAGAGAAGTATAATATACTCACTGATGATGGGCATGTTTCAGACTTTCATTTATGCACGTCATGCCAGAATGTTTACGTTTTCTATGAATTATGGATGCATCAAAGAGTAGGTCCTACAAATTATTTTTACATGGGATGATGTTACAGTCATTTGGGAAAATTGTCTATCAAATTTGGATATGGTCGTAGTTTGTTTGCTGAACAAGAAGGCTTTTACTGCATTTTGGTTGATCTTTTTCCTTTGTACATATTTTTTTTTTTCTGTTTTGCAGGGCATATCATATGAGAATATGACCATCATAGTTCAAAATTATGTTGAAAGCTTGATAAGTAAATATCCATATTGGAATAGAACCATGGGTGCAGATCACTTTTTTGTAACTTGCCATGATGTTGGTGTGAGAGCATTTGAAGGACTACAAATGGTTGTAAAGAATTCAATTCGGGTTGTCTGTTCGCCAAGCTATGATGTTGGTTACATCCCACACAAGGATATAGCTCTTCCGCAAGTGCTGCAGCCATTTGCTCTGCCATCAGGAGGAAATGATATTGAGAACAGGTTGAAACCTGACTTGAGCAGATGTTTCTTTTACATGATTGGTTCTAGGGCACAGGTGATAGACATCATGTGACAGTTATAGCTGGGGATATATGTTATTGATCATTGGGTTAATCGCGTTATACCAACCTACATGATCCAGCTTCTGTATTTACATCCAATGCTGATTAATATACTGGCATTGTGTTGTACATATATATTGATTTATTTAACTTCAATTATTTTCATTGTTGCAATTTGAGGAGTGCACCAAAAAGTGTTTTATCTGCATTTCTAAAGGTGTTAACCTATAGTTCAGTTAGCATACTTGTTTGCCTCAAAGCCTAGTCAATTCATTGTGACCTTAGAATAAAAGACAATGACCATGCACTGATAACTTGCTTTTCTTGAACCCTTACACAAACACCAGGACTATACTTGGATTTTGGGCAGGCCATAGAAACTCAAAGATAAGAGTCATATTAGCTCGTGTATGGGAGAATGACACAGAGCTTGCCATTAGCAATAATCGCATAAGCAGAGCTACTGGAGAGTTGGTCTATCAGAAGCAGTTCTACAGGACGAAGTTCTGCATATGTCCAGGTGGTTCCCAAGTCAACAGTGCTCGCATAGCAGACTCCATTCACTATGGATGTATTCCAGGTTAGAACCCCATCATTTAATTACTCAGGTAGATGGATATATTATCATCGTGTAGTCCTAGTTCATTTGAATTTGTTATCTGCTGTTGTTTTCTACATAAGTGCGGTTTGCTAACCAGAGTTCATTTTTCCAATTTGCAGTAATTATATCCAATTACTATGATCTGCCATTTAATGACATCCTTGACTGGCAGAAGTTCTCTGTTATACTCAAGGAGAGTGATGTCTACCAGCTTAAGTCTATTCTGAAGTCCATACCACATGAGAAGTTTGTTGAGTTGCATGAGCACTTAGTTGAGGTATGCCATCATTAATTTCTAGTAATGAGACATAAGATCGACTGGCTGGAGAAGTGCTTAAACCCAATTCTATCAGCAAATTATATCTCTAGTTGAACTTTGGAGAAAATTTCAGTTGTGCAGATAAACTTCCAATGTTTTCCAATTGACACTAAATGTTAACAAAAGATACAATCATATCCTGCCGTCAGCTTTCATTTAAGCCTTGATGAAAAGCTGAATTGTGGTTGCACATTAGGACTTGATCTGCCATCCTGGTAAGAGCTTTAACAAAAGATGTTGCGCAACGTGCCCATTATAAATCAAGGCAAGGCAAGTCTAATTATACCTCTAAAATTTTTTGTTGTCTATGCCAAGTTGGAAAGTCAGATCTTATTATGCAACAAGGCCAACTTTCCTTAAGGTTCATGGATGAAAGTTGATACTATGACTTGATGGAAATTACTTCAAACTTTAGGAAGTCTATTGGCGAAAGTTGAAGCTAGAGATCTAATTAAAATTTGCCCCAAAGATCAAGAACTAGTGGTGTGTTTTGCTCTACTTTTAGTTGTTATACTGAAAATATCTGTATGTTCCATGCAATCAAAGTTCATTGTCTTTTTTAATATGGACTCTCTAAATCCCAAGTTGCTTCAAGATGAAGCATCAGAAATCAGCAAAGAGAAAATAGGAGGAAATGCTGCTAATAAAGAGCTAATGACGTGCCGTAATATCTGACTCTCATGTCCTTTGTGGTGAACTTGTAGTGTTGAGAAGAACATGAAGAGTACTTTGATTCTCAATTATTTCAGGATTTTCCTTGTGTTTGTCTTATAAAAAGAGAATAGTTACAAGAGGTGTAACTTCTATTGAAAAATGGAAAATGTTTTATTTGCTTCTATTTGTGATGACTCTATGCATAGTTATATTGTCATATCACCACTTGAATGTTTCTTACAAAGGATATATATATATATATATATATATATATATATATATATATATATATATATATATATATATATATATATATATATATATATATATATATATATATATCTTCTTGATATTCTTGAAGTTCAGGATCAGAAAGATATCTCTTGCAAGGTGCTGATGCTGATTTTTGAAGGAAAGTGGTGGTGCGTTTCAAGTTTACTGCACATTTGAGATTCTCTTAGAATCTTGATCATATCCTTGTATTTAGGGGAGAGAGAGAGAGTGTGTGTGTGGTCTGTGCTCAATGGTCGCAGAGAGATGAAGTATGGATTAAATGTTCATTCTAAACAAGCTTTATGTGAGACTCTAGTTTGTGGCTTTCTAGAAGAACACAAGAATGCAACAGTTAATCCCAAATATTAATATATATGCACGAAAACAATATTTTCTTTTGTTAAAAGAATAAAAAAGAATAGGCTCTGCTGAAGCCTTGGTTTGTGAAGAACTAAACCTAGATATCTAAGAGAAGCATGTTTGTTTCTTTGTAACTGGCATCCATGTTATCTGCTAGCCCCTTGGAAAATCACGACTACTGTGTTTGTGGCATTTGATCCAAAGCATCATTCACATCACTTTGCTTGTTAAATTGCACAGTTTAACACTTTTGCTTCGTCTTATCTGTTGTTTCATTTTTGTAGTATGTGAAACAGTAGTTTGATCTTCCCCCCTGCTTAATTCAGACTTTGAGTTTGGTAGATGGCAAGTAGAACTTTCTGTATGCAGCATCTTGAATTATCAAAATATGACACAAGTTTTGTGTAAATGGTATATGAAAGACATGCTCCATTAAAGGAAATAAATATAATTATTGACAAGTAACAATTGTAATGCCTGTCTTAAAGAAGGGTTACATTTAATAGCATCATAAGACTTCAAATGCCACCAATTGCTTTCATGTTTTAATTTTTCTTTCCCTTATTTTACTTTTGGTCTGTTTTCAGGTTCAGAAGCACTTTGAATGGCACTCACCTCCAATACCACACGATGCATTCCACATGGTAATGTACGAACTTTGGCTACGGCACCATGTCATCAAGTACTGAAAGCAAGTTCACAGACCATACAATTAATTCTGCTTTTTATTAAGTCGTGAAGTGGTACATAAGGGGCCCTGGATTTTGGTAGATATCCCTGCGGAAGGTTTGCAAGAATATATTCAGTTTTTTTCTCATCCATTCAATCAGACACATTAATCCAATATTTGATCACATAGAGAAGTATGAACAGAAATGCAGGCGTAGGCACAAGCTCAGAACTTGCTGCTTAAGCATTTTCATGTTCGGATGGATATTCATCATTTTGCATTCACTGACAGAGGGGTGTGACAGAAAGTTGGCAGCAATCTGAGCTCAGAGGTAGATTGATCTCTACTTGTCTCACTGCTGTCTCGCACTTGATCATGTAATTTGGATGGTACCCTTGAGTATCTGATATCCGCGGTTTTTGCATCTCATTATATCTGCATCGACTGTAATAATTTTGGATTTGCCCTTTGTCTGACCATTGAACAGGTGGTAGTTCCATCAGTTCTTGTATACTGTAAGCAGATGAGAGATGACAAAAAACATTACTGGATGGTTTGTAATTGGAACATAACTGGTGGAAGTATCTGTTTCATCATAATTTCTTCTGTAACCCATTTTCTTTTATCCTAATCGATTTGAGAATAGATACAGGAGAATCTAGGCTGCCTTCAGCAGAAGGCCTTGGACTGCTCCAGTATGCAACATAAGTTTCTGTTGCATTAGTATGTCTTCTCAGAGACGGAGGGGAAGATCGAGTAAACTACCAGAGACTGGTTGTCAGGTGAATAACTAATTCATATTCTTCTTTCTCTTGGAGGTAAGGCTTTGGATATGACATCCAAATTTTTCCTTCTTTTAAATTTACAAAATGTGAGAAACACATCATCGTAGTCCGCCAACATCCCCAAACTAAGATGTCATCCTAACAAGAAAATATCATTATAGGGAGTTCCAAATCTAATATGTTGGTCAAATTTTGTGGGTTTCCTTGTGTTTGGACCTTAACCGATCTCTAATATTATTCGTACCATTCTTTTAAATGTTTTCTTTTTCCCTCTGTGCTCAATGTATCTGCAGGATAAAAGCATTCAGTGCGACCAATATGCACAAATCGAGCAAAACATCTATCTAATGCATCCACTCAGACAGAAACATTCAGAGGGCCCGATGCTCCAATCGTGCACTTAATGCAAGATCAAAGAAATCTTCATAGCTTTTTTATGGACATGATCTTTTAATATTCGTTAATTATATTTAGGTCCATAATTATCCCTATTAATGTTAAGAGAATATTTATGTTGGGGTAGACACTGAAAGATGTTTCACATTAGTAAGAATTAAAAAAAAAAAAAAAATCAGGTGATATGCTGCACTAGGTTTTACTCAAAATTTTACTTTACTCTTTTGAGTTCTTACCAAGTGGGATTATTACTATTATGAGAATGTTCAAAATTTCTAATGATATGAGAATGCTCAAATGCCGGAAGATGATATAAATTCTCATGAACAATTCACATTACGAGAAGATTTACGTGTTGTGGTTCTGCGCCAGCAAGCGAGCGCCTCCTCTCCTTAGGGAGGCGAGGTTCTGTCCACAGGCGAATCCTCGAACACCACATCAGCAAACTTTTGCGTGATCACAAACAAAGATTGCGTGGAAAGAGAAACCAACCAGCGTGCAGTTTGCAGAGATCTTGTTAGAACCGACTCAAGCGTCACAGCAGCCGTATTCTCGATGGCGGTCGCACCGATCATACTTGGAGAATTCGCTAATGAGATTGTATAGAGTACACAGATTGGTTATAGTTGCGGAACGACAAGATGTAAGCTCAGTAGGGGATGCAAGCATATGAATCAACCAAACAATCCTCTTCTCTTTCAGGACATATGAAATTTGTTTTGGCAGTCTTTGACTTGGAACACCATAATTAACCTTGTTTACTGTGCATTTTAAGTCAAGTAAATTTCTCTACTACGATATGTTGTAGATTGTCAACAATTTTAATGTTGTCTCCCTAGGAATCTTGCTGTTTCATTCAGGATGAGCAAGGCAAGAACGGCAGAAAAATCATCTATTAACAAAAAAACTCGACTTCAATATGAAGAAGAACTTCCTCACAATTTTATGATATTTAAGTGCAGCATTGATAACATAATAGGAAATAGGAGAAAATGTTTCTTTCAACTTCTTTTCTCTATCTACGGTAATGTATTCATAATAGGAAATAAAAAAAGTCTGTTCATTCCAACAGCTCCTCTTGTTGACCGCATGGCCGAAGCGTATTAGAATAAGGGATCAACGATGGGTAATAAAATCCCAGCGATGCCAGCTTCTTGATTTCTCCATCCTTCATACTGTAGCTGTGTACCTCGTCATATACCGTGAAAACAAGTAACGTGGTAGTGGCCACCTCGCTCAGCGTGACGGAGCTCACGTTGAGTGGTTCCTTGAACCCCATCGTGGTTAAGCTTATCTCGTGCTTCTTCACCCATACTAGCACACCGTTGCTTCTCTTCTCCAGCAACCACAGAGCGAACACCTGAGAAAACCTACGGTAATGGATCAGGCAAAGCGACTTTCCCTCCCACTTGGCGATCCCAATGACGTCAGAGGAGTCGATGGTTCTTCTTTTCGGCAGAGCGATGATCTGCGTGCACTCTGTCCTCATGTCGAAGCCGACGACGTACGGGTCAATCTTCATGTACGATCCCAAGTCCGACGCCCAGAATACGGTCTCGCCGCAGACCACCGGGTGATCCATGTCTATTTCCCTCCCTCCAAAGTCGAGATGCTCGTCCATCGTCCATGTCTTGGCCACCGAGTCGTAGACCCGGCAGTGATGCAACGAGCTCCATTCACAGGTTGGTGAGAGGTAGACCAGCTTATAATCTTTCGTCACTCTGCCGCCATCGTTCGTGAAGCTCACCGCGATGCCACCCCTTGAACACTCGCCCGATGGGGTGGGTAGTTGATACCGAGTCCTACGGGCCGGGTTGAAGACATATAAGCTATGACGGGTAGCATCGGACGATCCGTGGTTCTCATGCAAGACGAAGACAAGGCCACCGGCCGACCCAAGGATGAAGGCGTTGTTCTTGCTCAGAAATTCACGGCTGGTTCTGGGCACATCGGCGCAGGGGTCAACGAGGAGGAAGGACCTGAAGGTAGTGTAGCACTTAACAAAGAATCCGGAGACGGCTTTGCTGCGATATGATTGTGAAAGGAGGAAACGGGAATCTGACGAGAGCTGGTGGAAGGTCTTGCAGACAGATAGGAGTCCGAAGAAAGTCTTCGCCGGGAGGTAGGAGAGGATCTCTGCGAGCACGTCGTCGGGAAGGAGACAGCTTCCGGTTCCGGGTTTCTCCTGACCCACGAAGTCGATGCTAAGGCTATTCTTGTGCATACTCGTCATAGCTGCAGACAAGATGAACGAGGAAGACTAGACTCCTCCCTTCTTATATAGAGGGAGATTCGTAAACCGAATAGTATTAGGAATCTCACAGTAACACTACTACTAATACTATGAGATTCTTACTAATCCTACTAGTAATAATACTATGAGATTTGTAAACCGATTAGTATTAGGAATCTGACAGTTACGTAACCGTAAGATTCCTACTAATACTAGTCGGTTTACAAATCTCCCTGAAGGGAGGACGGAGTGCACGCTGAATGGGTAAAATGATGCTACAACACTTCATGCTTCGTTTGCCGCCATGCAATAAAAAAATGACCTATTTTGGATAGTTTTTAGGTTGTTTTTGCATCATGCAATGACGACAGTGGACGAGATGAGACCTCAGTCATCTCAACGATTGGAACCTCTCGTTTTTATCTTTTTTTGGTGATATCATGGTAGTGATTGTGTGGGAGTGAAAAGTCAACCGAGTTGGCTGCGCGTTAATTCCCACATCATTGAATTCTATACTTCCTGAAGTCGGGTTAAATTCGTGATAGGCCAAGTTCTATTATTGTATGCCTTATCCAACTAATGTTTTGAAGAAAAAATTAGGACAGTTTTGTCATTTAAAAAAATAAATAAAAGCTTTACTAGAAAAAAAATAACATCAAAAAGATGCTCCGTGGAAAAAAAGATAAAAAAACAAAAGTTTTTTTTTTTATAAAGAAACTCACTCTACATGAAATGATATTCAGAGCCGTAGAAAAATTTCTCCCATCAGAATGTTCTGTACAAAAAAGATAAAAATAAAGTTTTTCTAGAAAAATTACCCTACATATAATTTCACACAACCGAGTTCACGAAAATAACAATTGGTCGTTGAAACATTTTTCCAATCCAAGTTTTGGGTTGATAAAACTAGTTCAATCGAATGGGTTCATTCAAGTGAATGATTTGAAAAGGGAGAAATATAATTAGAAAAATAAAAGATTATACCCATATTTATAGAATTCTACTCCTTAGCCTACTAAGACTATGACTCAAAAAAAAAAAAAGTAAATCAAATAAGACTCTTAGCTGAATTCTAGCTGACCCTTGTTAAGACTATAATTCAACCAACTCCGAAGATTAGAAAACTCAAAAAGAACTTGTTTTTACATCAGTTTAAGACTCAAAAATTTTCAAGGGATCCTAACATTTCTCCTCCCTTCAAATCAACCTTGTAGGACTTCTCCTTCGATGCTTTGTAGGACTTTCAATAGGCATCTTCATTTGATAAGCTAGCCCATTGCATTAGTAATTTAGTCACATGATATCTGCAACACATCACAACCCATCGATCAAATATAGCTTATGGTTAAATTTGACCCTCACCAACGGAAGATATGTTTGGCAAATGGTGTTGCACCACCTCATCTTCACTTAGCTTCTTCTTGAGGTAGAAAACATGAAAAACTAGGTGTATCATAGAGCTTGAAGGCAACTCTAAGTGATAGGCAATTGGACTAATGCATTCTAATACTTTATAAGAAGAAAAAAAATTCGAGTAGACAACTTCATAGAAGATCGAACATTTATAAAGGTTTGCTTGTAGGGTCGAGGACAAAGGAAAACCCAATCACCCACTATAAATTCTTGTTCACTTTAGTGTTTATCAACTTACTGTTTCATTCTTGCTTGTGAGGCTACAAGGTTACCATGTAGGAGTTGAATAATCTTATCCTTGCTAAGTAATTTCTTGTCCACTCGATCAACTTTAGAAGAGCCGGGCATGTATTTATAATTATGGGAGGGGTTCGATCATAAACTGCTTCGAAATGAGTCATTTTAATAGAAGAGTGATAAGAAGTATTATATCATCATTCTATCCAAGGAAGTCATTTAGTCCATTCCTTCGGTTTATCACTGGTAAAGCATCTGAGATAGTTTTCTAGGCATATATTTATCACTTCAATTTGCTCATCTATTCGCCGGTACTCATATTCAGCTTGATAACCTGTAAGCAAAAAAGCTCTGTCCAAAAGGAGCTATTAAAAATTTTATTGACAATGAAACCAAAAACTCCATGTAATTTAATTATGTTCTTGATAAAAATACGGACAACACGTGCAATAATATAAGGATGTCGTATAGTATAGAAACGAGCATATGAACATACTTCATAATGCCGATCCACAACAAAGATATAGTTTTCCCGAAGAGAGAGAGGAAGGGGAGAGCCTGTGGCCATTGCCCTGCTGTTTCTTCTCAGGGAGATATCATATATTAGAATATGTCCGACATGGGATGATTCGTTTCTGGTGCTTTGCTTCTCCTGGTTTCAGTTGTCGTGAAATAGAATGTAACCAAAATGTTTGACACGAGATTGGAAGATGGTCTCATTTACGGCATCCTGACATAATACGTTCCTTAAAGATCGGATGATCGATGCTTCTTGAGTAATATTAGTACACTGTTGATACATTTAATATTTTGAGAACAATGCTAATAAAGGGTAATTAATTATCAACACAATTTATCTATATGAAGAATGGATCATCAAGTTTATGTTATAAGGGAATGGACCGCAGAACCAGATATGCCTCCATATTAATCCGAGGAGCGAGCATAGGCATTGATTCTGAACTCCCTACAATGGCTTATCTCCTCCTCTCTTTCTTCTCTATATTTCCTGCTGTCATAGTTTTATCTTTATCTTCTCTCTCTCTCTTTTCTCTTTCTTTCTTTTATGGAGGAAGAATAAGCTACATTTTTATTGATGGTTCAATTTATACAACTGGGAAACCTAAATGAACATTCATGGACCATAAGCTTCGGAAAATAAGAAAAACAATGGTTGTAGTCCTACTGAAACCCTAGAAGACGAGGTTTTTAACCAAACCATGAAGATGGGTAGTTTGAACATCATGAAGAGAATATTATGCATTAAATGAAAACAGAATAAGTCAGGGTACAGCATGTAAATTCCCTTATGAGATCTGGCACACCTTGAATATTACCAAAGAATTGAGAAATCTTTCTTGGACCTTTTATGAAATGAGGCATGGGGCATCTGCAAAGATTTTCCGTAAAGAGACAAGAGCTTTAAAATTAAGCTTCTAATAATGTCACAAAAATTTGTACCCAGAGCAATTGATTAGAAATTTGTCAAATGTGACGATTAAATCTCAACATCTTGAAAAGCCAATGTTTGTCAAAATTTCCATATGCAAACATCCCTTGGAATACAAAACCCTAACCTGAAACAGGCAAGTGCACAACTATATCAATCTGAAACTTACTGCAGTGTACCAGAAATAAGTCGCTTCCCCTTAAGCTGCAGCTCCTGCACCCTTGCCCTTCTTTCGCTGGATCTTCTTCATGTAGAACTCAAGCTCCTTTCCTTCCAGTATGTATCTGTGCATCACGATTATCACATCCATTAGATCAAACAGTAGAGAAATCATCATGGATAATAGGAAAAGATTAAAAAGAAAATACTTCCTACCCATCAGCTCTCCCGCACTGGCCAGGGCGTGAAGAAATACAAGCTAACAACCTTCCAGCACCAAATTGCTCCTCGATGTGGGGATCAAGTGTACGGCCCTGCTGTCGCTTCTCCAGCTTCCTGGTTACATGGTTGCTCTTCTTTGCTTCCTCTGCTGCAGCTTCACCCTCCGGTACCTGACATAGGGCAAGGAAGAAAAAAAAAATTAAGGCAGATAACATCAATCAATTTTAGCAAAGATGAAAAATACAGTCTGGAACGTAGTGATGATTCAGCATGAAAGATCTAAAGCTGGAACCAAGCACATAGAAGATGGTCATACAGAAAAATTACTGCAAATGCCCCCTTCAATTATTTATGCAACTTTCTTTGGAGTATAAGAAAGTCTGCTGTACTGTAGCAACATATAGTTTTAATATAACTGATGGAACCATAAATATTAACAAAATCCAAATACTGCAGTTTTCCAGGTAGATAAGACTGCAATAGTATATATTATAGTGTGTGCAATATGAAGCAACTCAATTTAGATTGGCATACCAAAACTATATAGTGGCATTGAAGTCCTATAAAAGACAGACACTGATACTGTGTGCCACTCCCCAACATGAAGTGTAAAAGAATTGAATAAGATAAATCCTTATATCAAACTCTATCACCAGTTTGAAACAAAATCTCACCAACTGCATGCTGATGTGATCTTAAATCATGCAAACTGGGAACCATACCTACAAGTAAAAAACTACACAAAGGGATCTAAACAATCAGCAGAACCATAAGGACAATTCTAATTTTAGCAAAACTAAGAAACACCAAATGAAGTTGTCTCTTAAATAATTGTCATGTTCCCAATTTCAGATATAGCTAACTTGATAAACTGACTTGCAATGCAGATCAGACTGCAGATGAACAAAAATTGGGGTCACCAAATATTTGATGCCATCCAAATAAGATTGCACCCAAACATATACCAACACTTTGATTCATAATCCACTTTTTGCCAACAATGTAACAAGAACTTAGGACTTGTTATCAAGGAAGAGACAGGTCCTTATTTGAATCCATTGGTTGGCATCGAATAATATCCTACGTAAAAGTGCTTATGGATATCATAGAAAGTCCTTGGAGCTACACAAAATGCCATCAAGGGAGCTGATAAATAAAAATTCTAACCAAACCTCACTACTTTGAATTTTTCCTCAATTAAAAACTCATAACCATAATGGTTTTGGAATTTCAAGTCTACTTCAAGAAACAAGCTGCATATGTACCATTGGACAACCATATTTTAAACCTCAAATGAAATAGTTTGCTGCATGATCACCCAATTATGAAATCTTTGAATCTGTCACCTTTTTCTCCACTCAATCTTCATAATTCAAAACTATTGTTTCAAAGGAAATACGTAAATAGTGGGAGTCCCAATAATAAGTTCTGGGAATGGCAAGAATACCCTGCAATAGAAGCTCCGGCAAGCAACTAAACAGACTCTTATGCACATATAATATAAATGGAAAGGTGGTGAAGAAGCCGGTGTACCACCATAGTCAGACTGTCCGAGCACATACCGCACTCTTGAAATCACAAAATATAAAATCAAGAAAAGCCAGATACAAAAAGGTGAATATATGTTTACTATCACTGATTAATTGGCTCCAGAGAAGCTCAAGATTGTAACAAAACCAGTAAATATCATTTTGAATCAAACAAAGCAATCCTGCAGAAGGCCTAAGGTTACAGCAGTCGCCTCAGTGAAATCAGAATTACATGGTACATAGTGAAACAAGTAGATTCTTTTAATAGTGTATAATGAATTAACAAACTATTTCAAATATGATATCATAAATTAATTCATAAAACATTTTAAATATGATGAATGCATCTTAGATGAGCCATTGGTGGTCCCATGTAAAAAACTCCTACAAATGAGCGGTCCAAAGAGGAACGCTATATTTACAACTCAACTCTCCATCATCTATATCGCAAGGCAACAACCTTATTGTGACACCTAGCCTCGCCCTCACCTTAGATGAGGAATGTTACTCTCTTTAGATCAGAAAATGAGTTTTCAGACATGTAGAAAAGACTATGCACATATAAATTAAGCTATGAACTAAAATTCCAATAAAGAGAAGCACCAAGGTTAAAAAAGGTAAGAGTAAATTGAATTTAAAGAACAATAAAAACATAAAATAACAAGGATCCACCTCTGTTGCCTCCTTCTTGGCGGCTGCAGGGGCCTTCTTTTTCCTACCAATCTCGACACCGTAATGCTGGAGGTACCAATGCTTGAAGGGGGTAGCATCAACCTGCACGATGGCACTCTTCACAAGGGTCTGCGTCCTCACAAGTTCGTTGTTCGAAGCATTGTAGACCACATCAAGGATACGGGTCTTGCGAGTCACAGCCTCACTCCCCCATGAGTAATTCCCAGTGTCCAACCGGAGGGCCCTCCACTTCACATTGCCTCCTCGCACTCGAACCCTCCTCACTGTTTTGTTGCTGGAGAGTTTTGTGTTCGCCGGCTGCCTTCCCAATTCATACCTTTCAAAGGATAAAAACAGATACAAAAACAAATTTAAATAGAATAAAAGAAATTAAACCAAGGTGACTAAACACTCAAATTAGATCAAATAAATGTCTAATAGCACAAAAGACAATCAACAGATTACATCAGGAATCGAACCTTGCTGGATCAACAGCAAGAATAAATCGAAACCATAGTAATTCGAACAAATAAAGAACTTGTAAAAATTCACACGTCAAAACCCTGTCTCTTCGTTGGATACTTGGGGAAATCAAACAAAAGTGCACGAAAACCCAACTGCAAGCGAATAATAAAAATACGAGATTGAGGTACAAAAGCAACGCAACGACCTATGGTTAACCAGCTGAAGAGAGAGAGGGAGAGGGAGAGGGGTCTCACTTTCTCTTCTTCCTCCAGGCCTTCTTCTTGCCCCCAGTAGCGCGCCTCTTGTGCATGGAGTCCCGCGAGATACCTGACAGCATAAGGAGAGGGAGAGCGTCATGGACGTGAGCAACAAGATGAAGACTAAGCTAACAGATATTGGGGTTCCGAATCCTCGAATTGGAGGACGATTCCCAGACGAAGGCTTCGGATCCTTACCCATTTTGGCCGAGCGGTGGCGAGAAGCGCTTCGATTTCTCTCCTCGGAACTTCGCCGCCGCTACCCGTCGCACTTAGCGTTCAACACGTAATATATATAGCCCCCAAAAACCCTAAGGTGATCCCGCCTGCACCAGAGATGCACGTATGAGCAATGGAAAGCAAGCCATGGTGTCGCCCTCGTGGATGCTTATGTGGCAGAGTCGCGAAGTTTCTATTAACGGGTCGGATACAGGTCCTTGTTTTGGATTCACAAGCTTATCGGATTTGGATATTGATTTCAAGTGGATCAACCTAATGCAATGTACTAACAACATTTGGATGGTCCTAATGGCATATCTAAGTCATAATAAATGATACATTTACTAAATTTGATTCGACATGCTTGCAAGAGGTTTTCTCTGTCCGTCAGTAAAAGATTATTTTTTTATTAGATAAAAAAAATGATTAGTGAGTGTTCCTAATATAGTTTAATGTTATATATATATATATATATATATATATATATATATATATATATATATATATATATATATATATATATATATATATACTAATGACAATATATGCTCGACATCTCTACAACATGACTAGAGTTTTGACTTCCAACAGGTGGACATCAAACCCTGAAGCAATCTTATGATTTTCGAATTTAGTGTAACTATTGTCTACATGGAGATTCATCATACTAATTAATTCATGCTCGTGCCATGGACAAAGCAACGTTTCTAATTGCAAGTGTCCTGCGACAGTGCAATGTAGAGACTGGTTATCCATCTTTCTGGCAGGTTTAGATCGATATGGCACAAAGCAGTAAACTGGTTATCTATCTATTGATCAATATAGTCATCAGAATCTAATTAATTATATTATATATATCTTGGGCCACAAGAAGTCCGATCGGATCACCTGTATTATTCATATATAGGTAGCGACTACATTAAAAATGATTTTGTATCTTGTTCTAGCTATCAGTTCTAAGCTGCTTCTTTATCTTGCTTTCCATTCTCCTAGATTATTTCTTTTTTGTTGCAGAAAGTTGCTCTCCCTATTTGTACAGTGGCCTTTTCTCTTATCCTTTGCTTTAGAGTCATACAAGACGATAAAATTGTATGAACGGAAACTTAATTTGAACAGTAACAGATCCAACCTCAAGGTTTCCTTCAGCTTCTCAATCTATATATATTTGCTTCATGATCAACGTATACAGCTCGCTATCTTTTTCTCTTGCATTAGCAGGGCTGGGAACAACCTTCTAGGGTTTCATCATTCGTCATCTGACCTATGTATAATGGATTCCGATGAGTCCACAGGAGGAACCTTGGGAGCATGTTGATGCCACAGTTCGTCGAAGCATCTGCAGACAAACCTGATGTCTCTTGCACTAGTTAATGAATACTTCTCAGAAATATACACAACTCCATGCATGGTTGGAAGATAACTTTGCAGCCAGGCGTTAATTACCTTCCATCAGTTCTGAATGATCTTGACAAGGATGTGTCTACCAACACTGCAGTAGGCAGAGGAGATAGCAGCTTGGCTTAAACAAAGAGCACCAAGGGCAATGGTGCATCCATGGATATCACGATGAAGAGCGCTCAGATGAGAGGCCAAGAAGAGAAGCAGGAAGCTTCCCATTTCTGTTTAGTGCAGTGGGTTATGCTAATTAATCCCTGCTACTAGAAGCAACAGTTGTCGTAACGACCAATGTTGATGGTGTCTCAGAGGAAAAATAATACAAACACAATATGATTAACTACGGATGACCTAATGACAACATAATGGTGAGTTCCTCATTTCACGAGTCTAAAATTTCACCAGCATAATACATATTAGTATGTTAATTTAAGTTCGGATAGTACCAAGTGTTCGAATATGGAGCCAATCTTGGTTCTCGTCAAGCTATGTACAAGCTTTGTGTTGGAAAATAACTGGATTTGGTAGGGGTACTGTCAGTGGCATACTCGATAAAAAGTAAATATGATGCTTAAGATGGTGTTGGAAGAATAGAATATCCAAAGATGAAACACCCTCTCTTCTTTGTAAAATAAGGTTTTTAATGAGAATTAGTTTGTGAGATCAATTGTGTAAAAGTATGATGTAAAGGGTCGTCCGAATGATTATTGTATATTTGCGTGAAAATACTTGATTGATGTGTTGGATTAACGAGCTTGTGAGTAGGTGTGATATGATGTTCTAGTATTCACATCTCAAATCTCATATTAATACATTGCACATGAATTTTACGTTGAAAGATTTTAAATTTAAAATTCTCAAAAAACACAAAGAACTCGAGCATAAAAATAATCATTATCCTTGTGATTTTATGAAAATTCATATATAATAGAAGTCTACAGCCGAGAATTAAGAAAATTATTTCATGAAGTTGGACCCAAAATTTAGCTTTTATTTATTTATTTTTAAGAAAGAAACGATAAGGTGGTGGCCATCAGGGTACAACAATCAGTACATTGAACCTGGACATGCTTTGGCACATTCCACGTACCTAGACGACCCCAAACAAGATTCAACACGGATTAAGCTCCTCTTTATATTGCCTCGTCCATCACCTGCCTCTGCACTCGCTCCCTTGCAATGTGCGAGCCCGTACTCCATCACGTGCGAGAGCCCAGCATCAAGGCTTGTGCACGGGCATATACCGTCGCATAGCCGAACCATTCCACCTGGCACTCGGTATATCCCTCACCTCCTTCCTCGCCATTCCATAACCCCATCACCTTACATCTTGACTGCTCATAGACAAGCATCCACTGACCAATAGAGGAAGAGTGGACAATGCCATGAATATTCCTGTGGTAATCTCTCTCCTCGCTCTCTCTCTCTCTCTCTCTACACTAATAAAATGTCGTCACCTTCTCCACATTATTGTACTACAAAAAATGGTGACTCCATGATGACTCTCCAGTGTTGACAGCGTATATCCATCTCCTTCCCTGTAAAAGAGTCTTCTCTACGCCCTTTGAAGCCCCTGAAATGGCAGTTTCCATGAGGGCCAAGCGGGTGACCGATCCCCTCGGGGAGGATGCGAGGGCTCGTCTCCGAGGCTACGATCGCCGCCGGCTGACTGGCTATGCCAGCAGCGGCAGCGATCACGAGGCCTTGTCCAGCCTCGTCCATGCCTTCTTCGAGTGCGACGACTGCGACTCCCCCTCTGCGGCAGACGCTGCTGCTGCTGGTGAGCCTGGTGACCGGATGTCCGACTCGGATGGAGGAGATCAGTCCGAGAAGGCAGCGGCTGCGGTGGGAGAACTGGTCGGTGGGTGGAGGAAGAGCGACGACCCTTTCCGCCTCCGCCTCCTCTCTGACGCCTCCAAGGCCGCGGACGCCATGGCGACGCTGAGGTCGAGCGCTTCCGGGTATCGCCGGGCGGTCATGGCGCTGCTGAGGGAGATGGGTTACGACGCTGGGATATGCAAGGCGAGGTGGGAGAGCTCCGGGAACTTGGTCCACGGGAGTTACGAGTACATCGACGTGGTGGTGCCGGCGGGAAAGGAGGGGAAGGAAGATCGGCGTTACATCGTGGACCTGGGCTTCGCCGCGGAGTTCAAGGTGGCTCGAGCGACGGAGGCTTACGAAAACGTGGTGGCGGCGCTTCCGGAAATGATGGTGGCCCAGCCGGAGGAGGTGAAGCAGGTGGTGCGGATGGTGGGGGATGCGGGGCGGCGGTCGCTCAAGTCACAGGGCCTGCACGTGCCGCCGTGGCGGAAGGGGAGGTACATAATGGCTAAGTGGCTGGGGCCGTACCGGAGGACGGTCAACGCGGTCCCGGCGTCCGCCGCGCTCTCGGGGGCCGGCGGCGCCGAGGCCAAGTGTCGAGCCGTGGGATTCACGGCGGCCAAAGGCACCATCATATGCTGAAGCGAAGGATCGGGATAGGATATGCGGCGGACGACAGCGAGTCGGTGTTGGGAAGAAACGTGTCAATCATGTGACGGAATTGGAATTAAAGCAGATGATGACTGCCTTATTTAATATATATATATATATATATATTATTTTATCTTTCATTTAAATTTTGTGTTGATATTGCCACTTGATTGTATTCTTGCCAAATTGTTGTACTATTTGGCATTGATGTACTATGAATCACGGTTAAGTGGAAATGACATTAAGCTTATGACAGCAATTTGTATAAGTTCCAAGCATGTTCGTCCTGTAAAATGCCAAATAAAACTCTCTTCTTGTGTAGTATGTTGGAAACTCATAATTCATTTGGTATGCTCCATATGTCTTGTTGGTGTAAACAACTAAGTCGTGGCCTCGGGGCCAATGCGACTTGGTTCGGGTTCGGATGATGGGGGATCTTCCCGGGACGGCCCTTGAGATCGCTGAAGTGGTCGATTGCGATGGTCCGATCGAGACGGGGTCGCTGCTTCCTCCGAGAGGGAACTCCTCGCCCAGGCGTCTAGTGGGAGGCCTCTGTCTTCACACCTGCACACAGGTCGGGTCGGGGGAGCTCAGCCCAACCCCTCCGATGATCAAGTTAGTGAATAATCGTAAGGGGTTTTTTTATCTGTGTTGTGTCCTCCCTCATTTCCTTGGAGCGCGAGGGTTTTTATAGTGAGGGTTACCGTTGCCTGATGTGCCTGCCCGCAGGGAGCAGGATCGTACTTCTGGTAGTGTCTGACATCGATGTTGGCGTGGCGTAAAGGATCGAGCCTGAGCAGGGTGTTAATGTGCCTTGGTCGGCGTTCCGGTCCGCGTTGACCAGGTGCTGATAGGTCAACAGAGGCATGAGGCGTCATCTGGGGCAACTAACGTCACCCGAGTCTTATCGTCATTATTACCCTCATCATATTCCCCCCGAAGGAAGCTATGCGTCGGTTGTTGTAAAAGGGGGGTTCGAGGCATGGCTTCAACTTTAAGAAACTATCCCTACTGGGTGGTTGCCGGCCCGTTACCAGGGGTGTGGGAATTATGAAGTTTAGTAACTAAGGAGGGTTGGATGTGCAGCGGTGGCCTTGGGCAGTATGCGGTCGAGGAGCGTGACTCGGGCAGGCAGGTTGCGCAGAGGTAGTGGTCTTGGGCAACATGCAACCGAGGAGCACGACTCAGGCGGGCAGGCCGCACAGAGGTAGTGGTCTCAGGCAGCACGCAGCCAAGGAGCGCGACTCAAGCGGGCAGTCCACGCAGAGGTAGTGGTCTCGGGCAACACACAACCGAGGAGCACGACTCAAGCGGGCAGGCCGCGCAGAGGTAGTGGTCTCGGGCAACACGCAACCGAGGAGCACGACTTAGGCGGGCAGGCCGCGTAGAGGTAGTGGTCTCGTGTATCATGCAGCCGAGGAGCACGACTCAGGCAGGCAGGCCGCACAGAGGTAGTGGTCTCAGGCAGCACGCAGCCAAGGAGCGCGACTCAAGCGGGCAGTCCGCGCAGAGGTAGTGGTCTCGGCCAACACACAACCGAGGAGCACGACTCAAGCGGGCAGGCCGCGCAGAGGTAGTGGTCTCGGGCAACACGCAACCGAGGAGCAGGATGCAGCCAAGGAGCACGACTCAAGCGGGAAGGCCGCGCAGAGGTAGTGGTCTCGGGCAACATGCAGCCGAGGAGCACGACTCGCGTAGAGGTAGTGGTCTCAAGCGACATGCAGCCGAGGAGCACGACTCAGGCGGGCAAGCCGCGCATAGGTAGTGGTCTTGGGCAACATAGAGCCGAGGAGCACGACTCAGGCGGGCAGGCCACGCAAAGGTCGTGGTCTCGGGCAACATGCAGCCGAGACGCAACTTGGTTTTGATCAGCAATTCATTGCTTAGTGACATGCGGCCGCGGGTGGCCAGGCCATTCTTCGTCTAGGGAAGCCCAAGGGACCGTCACTTTCAGGAGTCGCCGGTTTTCAAGGCTGAGAAGGCCAGCGCTTTCAGCATTCGCACCGCGCGCCCGACGGCTGCCACGTCAAGCCACATTTATGGTGAGGTGACGTTTGGTTTGCCTGACGCAACGTGCTTCAGGAGAGGAAGGGTCACCGTTTTGGCGGGATTTGGCCTATAAATAGCGTGCAATTGGCTTCCTGCACGTCTCCTTACTTGCATTCACCCAGTTGCTTCTTCGGACCCTATTGCTTCGTCCGAATCGGTTGTCCTGCTGTTCCTTCCTAAGGTCGGTAAGGATGGCTTCCCCTTCTTCCTTACCCTTGCCTTCTTCACCATCCACCTTTGGTAATGCCGGAGAGAAAACATTGCCGCCGAGCCCCAACTCGTCATCCGACGAAAAAGCGGCTAGGGCTCTCGAAGCCTTAATGTGGCCGCACGACCTCGACTCGACTGTGAGCGAGTCGTCACTTGGTTACCTCCAGGGCCGTTATGGTATCCCGGAGGAATTTGTGCTTTCTGCCCCTGAGCCAGGGCAGCGGGCGTACGACCCTATCCAAAAGGGCTTCACCTTAACTTTAGACGCCTTTGAGGTCGGGCTACGCCTCCCATTGCATCCCGTCATCACCTCTTTTATCTCGTGGTGGCGCATTTCCCCGTCATAGATGGCACCGAACTCCTGGCGCTATTTGGTGGCGTTCCTAGGGGAGTGCCACTACGCCAATATTGCCCCAACCCGGTCTCTCTTCCTCTCCTATTTTCGCCTTTCCAAGGGGTCGGGGGGTTACTATCTGTCCACCCGACCGGGCTTCTAGGTTAGCGGGGCTCCTTCCAGTAATAAGGGATGGAAGGGGCGTTTCTTTTTTGTCTGCCGTTCGGAGGACTGGGGCTTCGGGCTCTGGTGGGCGGCGCGCATGATTGACAACACCGCCCCGGCCCTGAACGACGAGGAGCGCAGGGACCTTTGGCAGCTTAAGGAGATTCTCCTAGCCTCCCGGGCTATTTGGGAAATGACCGAGGGGTGGCTAGTCGAGGCGGGTCTTAGCCCGGTGCCTCGAGGTATGCCCGCAGTGGGTAGCGTTAGGGTTTTCCAAAAGATCGTTTTTGGTGTTCCGACCAATGTCGGTGTTTTCGTGCAGAGATGGTGAACCTCATCGCTGTGCGGGGGGCGTTCTTCATCGGCCACGTCGTCGCATCAAACGACCGAGCCAAGGGCTAGCTCAAAAGAAGCGCCAGTAGAACTCGAGGCCAGACGACCCCGGAAGAAATTGAAGATCGGCGTCCAGAAGGAGGATATGTCGCCAGCTCCGGCCAAGGAGGTCGTTGTCGAACCGGGCCGTTGTGATCGACAACGGGGCCCTGGTCGGGGCGAGGCCGGCCCATGCAATGAAGGGGCAGGGAAGGCGCCTCGGGAACCCTCCATCTGCGACTTGTGTTGCCTCCCTACAGGAGTGCAGGATGAGCCCTATCAAGCTCGGGTGATGGGGGGACTTCCGGAGGGCCAGCCCTCCGACCCGCTGGTTGCCCGGTGGGTGGGCCTGACCCACGGGACCCGGGTATGGGCCGACGGGGAGGCCGCGACCTCCTTCGCGCGAGGCGGGCTTCATCCCGATATGGCTTGAGATCTGTACACCATGCCCTCGGACGTTTTGCTGGGCAAGTCTGCTAAGTCGTTGCTGTGGGTAAGCGTCTTGCTATCGACTTCCTGCCTATGCCAGAACGTTACTTGTCTTGACTCTTTCTCTTTGCAGGGCCATCATTATACCACGACGTTGATGGACTGTGTGCTCGAAGCGGTTGTGGCCCTCGACGTTTTGAGCGACCGCAACGCGGAGCTGCGTCGGCAGATTGAGGAGGTCCGCGCAGGGGCGGCTTCGGGGGCTTCCCCAGACCTCTCCGGTCCTAGCGTGGGTCGGAAACTTCACCATCTGGTGGTAGGTGGAATCTACGGCTCTAATCTTGTTGAGGGTGGGCATCCGAGGATGGCGTTGTATGCAATAGGGAGATCCACCACTAAAAAGGTGGACATCACCGTCTTCGATCTGGGCGGCGCTCCCAAAGTCAGGGGCAGGGTGACGGCTCCCAACGGCGAGATCGAGTCGCTGGTGAACCTCGTGAGCGCCGAGCACATGGGCTCCACGGCTTCTTTAGCCAACCCAAGTTTCCGGAAAGCGTCAAGATAGAGCACATCAGTTGAGCTCCCCGTGTTGATCATGATCCTCCTTACCTGGGTGTTAGTGATCCGAGCTGTTATTACGAGCGCATCGTCATGCTCTGATCGCTCAGCGCCCTCGGGAGGGAACGCGACCTCGGGGTCGGGGCCACGTTGGGGAGCATCGGCCCTAGCGGAGCGAGCATATGCCTTCCTTCCGGACATACTATTTCCTTTGGATGCTGGGCCTCTTGTGATGACGTCGATTTGGCGCTCCACAGGGCTCGCCGGATGGGGCGAAAGCTCCCTGTCCCGACGGATATACCGATTGAGGTGTCCTCTGTGGACGAGCTCCTCGATTTGCCGCTTCAGCTCGCGGCACTCCTCAGTATCATGCCCGCTTTGCCGGTGGAAGCGGCAATACTTGGATCGGTCGGCGAGTTCCCGCGGGCTTTTCATCGGGTTGGGGGCCCTGAGTAACCCATTTTCCCTTATTTGGAGAAATATCTCCGTTCGGGACACGCCCAAAGAGGGCAACGGGGTCCTCAGCACCGGCGGGTTAGGCCGGTCCATCCTGCGCCTCGGCGCGGTGGACGATTGTCCCCGAGCCGGCTCCCGCCTAGCCCTCTTGTGCTCCTCCCACTTCCCGACTATCCAAGCCTCGACCGCGATGAACTGGTTCGCGCGTTGAAGCATCTCAGGCACCGTAGTGGGGGGTCGCTCCACGAGGGACCAGAAGAATCTGGAAGGTCGCAGGCCTATCATAAACCCCTGCATCAATAGAGAGGGATGAGCGTCCGGTAATCCCCGAATTTGTGTTGCAAAACAATTCACAAAGTGGGAGAGGGGCTTGTCCTCCCTTTGGTTGAGTCCGAGGAGCAACGCAATAGAAGGTTTCGGTCGGGCGTAGGCCAAAAAGTTGAGTTCGAAGTCCTTGACGAGTTGGTCAAAGGAGGCGATCGTCCCGGTCTTCAGGCCGTTGTACCACGCGCGGGCCGGACCTCTCAGAGTGGTGGGAAACGCTCTGCACATCAAAGCATCATAGGTTCTATACAGCGCCATCTGGGTGCGGAAAACGACAATATGGTCCGCTGGGTCGGTGGAGCCATCGTATGCGTCCAGGGAGGGAAGTCGAAAGTTCGGGGGGACTGTCTGATCGTGTATCTCGGGTATGAATGGAGATCGCTAGTGTGCGTCTTCCCCAAGCTCTCCCCTTGACCCACGAACCTCTTTCTGCACCTCGTCGAGCCGTTGACTAACGAAGCGTAGTTGGGCTCGCAGGGAATTAGTGGAGTATGAGGAAAATGCCTCGGGCTCCGGGCGGCTTCTCGGGTTTGCCGTTGCTCGGTTCCCGAGTGGGGCCGTGGACTCCCGGGGTGGGGTGCGAGCTAGAACAGGTGGGTCTTGTTGCCGCAGTGGTTGGATCGCAGGCGGGTGCTACGGTCGAGAAACGAGTGGGATAATGGACTGCACCATATCGGTCAGAGTTCGGACTTGATGAGTGAGGTCCTGAAAGGCCTCGGACGACACGGGCGACGGGCCAGCTGGGGCGCCGTCTGGCGGTGACAGACCTGAGTCATTAAATATCCGTCAATAGCGCTCTAAAGTCACGGCGGGGGGTTCATCTCGAGGTTCTCCGCGCGGGGGGTGTTCCCCCGGAGCTTCGATCGGGTGTGACCCCTCAGCCACAAGCTCGTCTGAGCCAATTGGGTGATCCCTTGACATTCGGGCCCTCCTTCTAGCGCAAAAAATGTTGGTGTAAACAACTTTAAGCCGTGGCCTCGGGGCCGATGCGGCTTGGTTCGAGTCTGGATGATGGGGGATCTTCCTGGGGCGGCCCTTGAGATCGCTGAAGTGGCTGATTGCGATGGTTCGATCGAGACGAGGTCGTTGCTTCCTCCGGGAGGGAACTCCTCGCTTGGGCGTCTAGTGGGAGGCCTCCGTCTTCACACCTGCACATAGGTCGGGTTGGGGAAGTTCGGCCCGACCCCTCCGACAATCAAGTTAGTGAATAATCGCAGGGGATTTTTTATCTGTGTTGTGTCCTCCCTCATTTCCTTGGAGCGCGAGGGTTTTTATAGTGAGGGTTACCGTTGCCTGATGTGCCTGCCCGCAGGGAGCAGGATCGTACTTCTAGTAGTGTTTGACATCGATGTTGGCGTGACGTAAAGGATCGAGCCTGAGCAGGTGTTAATGTGCCTTGGTCGGCGTTTCGATCCGCATTGACCATGTGCTGACAGGTCAACAGAGGCGTGAGGCGTCATCTGGGGCAGCTGACGTCACCCGAGTCTTATCACCATTATTACCCTCATCATGTCTAACGCTATTTTGAAATATATTATTATCTATGATCTTTCATGATAAATAAAGTAAAGTCATTAAATTAACAACTAGTTAAATCAGAAAATTAGTTTTAAGCATATGTAAAATTAATTCTAAAAAGGACAACGTTGACATTGCATGACTGCTTAACTAGTTGAATGTCATTAAATTTAAATCATACATTAAGTCAAGTGACATTTGATCATCAACATTGGGAAATTTTGGGTTTAATGAAAATTCCAGCAGGAACGAATAGAGACAAAATTAGGGGAAGGATAGATGTTCCCGTTCCAAGATCATAAAGGCAACGTGGAAAGAGCTCGATATGTCCGCCGAATCGTGATGGCTTGATGATCAGTACATTGAACCTGGACATGGTTCTGCAGATTGAACTTACGTAGATGGCCATCGCCAGCTCGACCTTCTCCCTTCGACATTGCTTGTCATGTGCACGCTTTCTTTATTCTCCTCTTACCCTTCGCTGACCGAGTGTTGAACCTCCAAACACATGCGACTACGACAAGGTGAGGTCTTATCGACAATGACTGCCAACTCCGGTGCTACTGTAGGAAAGATGCAATTCAAAATATTAAGGTCCATATGCTCCCTCCACCTTTACGAAAGAAGTGCTTATTTGAGCTAGCATTCCACGCAGCTACAGATCCTCTCTCTCATGACAGGCCGAGGATCTTCTAGGCGGCTAATGGGATCTCTCAGCAAAGTGCCTTCGAGAAATCAAGTTGCCAGGACGGAGAGAGAGAGAGAGAGAGAGAGAGAGAGAGAGAGCATGGCGATCTGGTGACCAGGAACGTTGAGACGGAGAAGACGATGTGGAAAATAGAGGGTTGAGATAATGGAGATCAAGAGAATATCCAACGTGGTCAATCCAACTTTGGGTTTTGGACTTGCAGCTAGTATTATTTTGGAACTTTTTAATTAAAATATATTTAATTATAAAAATTACATGTAAGAATGCTTCAATAAAAAATTTAAATTTAAAAAGACTTTCCATATAAGAAAAAAAATGATTTGACTTATCAGGTGGTATATGCATAATATATATCGCCCCAATGTGTCAAAGTGTTGGTACGACGATATATGTTAATGACATAGAAATTTTTTTAAAAATTTATTTAAAATTATTTAAAAAATAAAAAAATTAGATTAAGATTTTTAAGTTAAGATTGAATATAAATTTTATATAATTTTATCAAAAAAAATTCTAAATTTGAAAGGAATTGTGCTATATATTTTTTCAGATTTTGAGGAGTTGCATGTTACAAATTGTCATTCCTTTAATATTAAATTATCTATAAAAATATTTAAATTATTAGATTATGAGTTAAAATTTAATATTCAAATGAATCAAATAATAAATTGATTGATCGACAGATCTACTTAGTTTTACCATAAAAAAGAATGACGAAAATCCATGAGTGGTGGATCGAGGTCTTTGGTCATATATATTTATACATCAATATGCTATTTTTGTTTGATCCAATCCTTAAATTGATTTCGTAATATAATATACTAATACACCATTGCTATCGGTGCATGAATGTGGTGATAGTCATAATTTGATTGTCATAAACCACACTGTTTAAGATGATTTCTAAAATAAGTATAATTGTTTATATTAGCGTAGAGGTTAGAGAATGTCAGAATTTTGACTTTCACTATTGACCTATTACTCTATATTATAAGATCAATCACCATACTACTATTGGTCATAAGATCGTCTATAATATAATGGTTGGGAATATGATGAGTCCTACTTTATGTTTATGTTGTAATGGTGAAACTAATGCTACTATTTTTCCTTTTGTATTTGCACACTGGACGAATGATTGTAATGCTTAGGGATCTTTAGTTCATTGAGTAGTTCGACGATATTGTCCGACACCTTTTGATGTGTTCTGACCGAGAGGAATCTTCCTTTTACTTGGGATGTTGTTCCTCTTCTTCTATTAACTCTGTGATAAAATGTAAAGGTTGTGGAGGATCTTTTGCCTTATTAAGTAAAGAATTCTTTTGATTATCTACTGCTTTGGCTTATTCAATCATTGGTTGTGAATCTTCTTTATAGTATTCAAGGTCAATATGATCAATATTTGGTTTATCTAATTTCTTATCTAGCTCGATACATCTCAAACTTAACCATATATCAAAGTAGATATATACTAATTTCTTTAACTATGTACATGATAGTTTATTATAGACCTTTGTGTGAACTAATATGAATATTAACTAGTTACGTTTGGGACCACTCGATGTTGTTATCTGTGAAAGTACACAAACGTTGACCAGTTATATTTTATGCAGATCCTCTATATTATAACCATCACTGGACTATAAAAAGATATGCAAAGATTTTATTAGCTTAATCAATAATTAATGTCAATATGTGTGCAACTGTCTTACTAGGATCCATATTATAATGACATGATATAGCTACAACGTCAGAGAATGAACTGATAATTACTCATAATAATTGGCCCTTTATAATAGCATCAACACTTTTTTGGCAAGAGTCAGTAAATAATTTTTATTATTACCGATAATAAATTTGATCGTGTTCTAAGACTATTGAAATTGAATTGTCAGACTTAGATAATACATTATAAGACAAATAATTTCGTTAGTAAGAATTTGTAAATGATTTCATGTTCCTTGTATTCTGATTATCTTAGTCCATATGAACTTGGTCTTATGGTTGATGATATGTAAGTATTGATTGGCCTTAAAATCATTTGTAAAAGCTTTTTTGGTTTTAACTTTTGCTGTAGTATATGTCTAAAATAAAACATTTGTGGATGTTTCTTCACATCGATCTTATGGAGGATAACATAAAATAGTTCAACTCTTATTATAATTTCATTCACGTTTTCCTAAGATCTAGAAAAAAGAATAATTTTTTTCATCACTAAGATTTTGAGTACCTTGAACTCAATCATTGATCATTACCTTGAGACCTTATTTCTTTTGATGGATTGACTTTAAGGTAATAAAATTTATACTAAAATGAGTAATGTTAGGTCAGAGTATTTCATCATTTATATACTTTTGTATCAAGGAGTGGACCTAATAAATAATGGTCATATGTAAACTTTGTCACTAACGATGCCTTTACCACATACTCGCTTACTGATTATAACTTACCAAATTTCTTCAACATTAGGTTCATGAAGTCAGCTATACATGGAGTCCAAAATAATTTTTTTAATTAATTATAAACTAATATTCTTGAAATTAGCTCCATTGTCGGTGACTATTTAGACAATGTATTGTGGCCCAATTTCCTCTACTATGGTATCAATTAGGTTTTCAATATAGTTTAAATATTAAATCTGATTGGAAGTGTCAACTAACTTATGAAAAATGATTCTTCTATTCTAATACATAAAAAAGTTAATGATGCTCATTCTTATAGGTCATATCCAATTATCACATATTAGTGTCACTCTATATTTATCTCACTATCTCTCGAAGGATTTAATCTAATCTTCACCTCCTCATATGTTATAGATCTCCTTCAGTGTTAAAGATTGGATCCTCATTTTAGCCTTTTGGATTGAAGATATCTTACTCTAATGAACATTGGATTGTGCTCAATGGAATTATAGAAGTTAAAGCACTTAGATATTATCTTGCCAAATTCTCACTTCTTTTCTTTTGTACGGGCATCATTCATTTATGTTTGTTTTGCTATTTATAAAGAATATACTTACGGATCAATCTCAATAATATCTAGTCTCCTATCAAGTCTTATAATAAAAACACTAATTCTACTCTATCTCATACTATCAATCCTACTTAATTAAGAAGAAGAGACAATTAGTTGCATTGTGTTAGCACTCATACAATCTCTATGGCGTAGACCCATTGCCACTACCATACTCTCATTGTGAGTGAGATTATTGATGATTCATTGTATTATCATACATGTATTGATTTTTTAATAAAATATAAATCTTAACTCTGGGATTTGGATCGATATTACCGTCGAATAGTAGTTCTTATGTAGCCATGTGGTATTCTTCCACTTCCTGGCCTTCTTTTTAATTACGTAATTTCTTATTTAATTTAACTTCTTTTGAAATAATTGATAGATCTCTATTGGAACTTATTTGCATTTTGCAATATAAGGATAGTCGCTGACCAAATGTTACTTCAACTGAGTGATTCTTCTATCTCGGTCAATGTAGTCATAATGTTTGCATTACTAATGATGATAGCTTTCGTCCATATGACGAGCATGATCCCAAGCGTCATCATATATTTGTTCCTTTGGTACTATGTTACTATAAGAATTTATCAAATTAACAAGCTATGATTAGACTTAATTTAAAATAACAAGATGGTGATATACGTAATGAATCATACTTTGCTATTATAAATATGTCAATCAACCTAATAGACATTAAATACACTGATCCAATATAGATCAAATTACGATGAGATTATCATTAAATATACTAATCATAAATGTTAAAAACACTAATAAGTCTTTAATTGACTCTTTTTTATAAATATAAGCATGTTAAATACCCTAATAATTATTAAATATATAGAATTGACCAAATATAGGTTAAAAAATAACATAATCATAATTAAACCCATAAATTATAATATTAAAAAAATTAATTAATCTATAGTTAACCCTATTATACCATTATAAATATGTCAAACATGATTAAATATACAAATTTGATTCAATATAAATCAAGTTACAATAAAATCATTATTAAATATAGTAATTATAATATTAATATAATTAATTACTTTCTAATTAGATTTATTTCGTCACTATAAATATATCAAACATCGTAATATAAATTAAATATATTGAATTGACCCAATATGAGCCAAATTTTGATCAAATTATTATTAAAATTACTGACCATAATACTAAAAAGTTTAATTAAAACCTAATTAAATCTATTCTACTATTATAAATATATAAATCATAATAATATGTATTAAATACAAAGATTTCACCCAATATGTGTATTAAAATCTTAATTACTACATAATTAAATATATTTCTACCATCATAAATATATTAAATAATATATTAGATATATTAAATAGGCTTAATCATCTCATAAATTAACAAAAATCTAGAAATAAAAATATATATATATATATATATATTTCTTGATTAAAATATTCTCTAATTTAAGTGTTAATCCTTTCAAATTTGATCAAATTCATAAATCAGTTTAAGAATATGAAAATATAAGAATCAGATAGAGATGTGAGTAAATTGAAGAGTGGAAGAGAGTTAAAGATAAACCATTTCTTTTGGTTTAAATGATCAAACAAACTATTTAAAATATGACAATTTCAACTCTTTAGTAGTAGTATTGGACAAAATCCGATCATTATTGATCAATATAGATTAAAATAAATAAATAAAATTTGATCATTCTATCCTCATATAGTTCTCGTTGGATACGAGGTCCTCTATTATTAACTATTGGATATAAGATAGTTCAAAATCCTCTATTATTATTAGGGTCAATTACTTAGTCAATTTTTCTAATTATGTACTGTTTGTTACCGTACATATAACTCTTATTATAAAAAAGAACTTTATAATGAACTTTACATGGTCACAATACCATCTGATTAAATGAAAAATGAGGCTATGGTGTACACAGAGGAACTCATCGTGTATGAAATAACCATAAAAATAATGAAATTCATTATTTTTTTTTTGTATCATTATAACTTTTTTTTTTTTTCAAATAAAAAACCTTGATGGAATAAAAAATCATGGTATCATACTGTTACCGGTAGCACAACTAATCTGGAAAAAAAAAAGTATTATACATTTTAAATTTTTAATGTGGTGAATATCTTTGGGTGCTTTTATTACTTTCTCTAATTGATTCATCGAGATGTTTTCCTAACACAAAAGTCTCTTCTACAGGACCAATAGGATTAAACAGTGGTGATAATGAATGCATCATTCCACCCGACAAGACATGCGGCTGATCAAAAGATGGAGACGTGAAAAAATTGAAAGACAACAAAGAACCTGCAATTGCAGCAAAGCGCCAAGGTTGGGTTTCGATGTGGTTCAGATCATCTCTCTCTCTCTCTGTGAGAGGGTGATGGAGGCCTAAATTGGAATAATAATGCTTAGTGAGAATAATAATGAAAAAAGAGCCAGCCACTGAATTATTGCCCAATATGGAGACAAGCATGTTCCTTCAATGGCCCCATAAATATCACTGAAAGGCTTACCAGCAATGGCGTCCCAAATGGCTCTAGTTTGAGCAAGAGGAAACAAACAAATCACAGCATATTTTGGTGAATAACTTGAAGATTTGATTGATATTTTAGAAAGAAGGTGATTAAGTAGGGTACTGCGAATGCAATTCAATGGTAGAGGAGAGAAAGATGAGCGATGGGGAGCTGGCGGCCATATGGCCCGAGAAGCCCGGCTGTGCGTGTCACACGAGCAAACACTCATGGCATCACCATCAGGAGACAACATTATCGAACACCTCCAAATGTCTTGGGTGCTCCACGGTGACTTGGCCAAGTGCCGAGTGTTGTAAGTTTTGGGACACGACGACGTGTGGTCATAAGCTGTAGGTGCCCCACGGTTGGACGTCATCTCAAACATTTGGAGAGGACGTAGCACCTAATCCTTCGATTGCGTCTTCTTCCTTTGGCGCCGACGGCGAAGTCCGGGGAGTTGAGGAGGGCGATCGTCGTGGAGGAGGACGGCAGGGTCGCGACGTTCGAGGAGGCGGCTTTTTATCGACAATCTTCTGTCGATTTGATTGTTCGGCGGTGCTGTAGTTGATTTCTGCGATTGAAGAGAAAGAAAATAGATGGCAGAAAAAGACACCACCTTTATAAGAAAAACATCGATGTCAATCAAGACTGTCAAAAAAAAGTTTCCACCTTTGGTTCTGTTCCCGCATGCAGTGTGTTTGCTTGCACCGAAAAGAGAGAGAGGTCGAGCGGTAGCATCTCTCGACTGGCTCAGAATGGGACGTGCAGGGCACGGAGGAAGGCCGCTGCAATACCAGCACACATTAGGTGTTTGTTGTGATCAAGAAATAAGGAAGACGGCACATCCTGTAAATAGTGTTTCTTTTTCCTGTTCCTATGTGTTCTTTCCATGTACATGGATCACCAACTTGAACAAAAACTATTAATCGAACCCACGACAACATCAATAAAATATTATATAATGTGTTTATTTTATTCACTTCCTACACCTGTCAACTTTTAATCTTTAGGTAGAGACGACAACAAATGTTACCAACAATCCAAGAAAAAGGAAATATGTGATGAGTGTTGTTGTTAGCCTTTTAAAATATTAGAAAGATTTCATGGGGGTTCTTTACATAGTTATCCTTGCAAAGCTTTACCCTTGACATTTTGATACATTGTTTTTTTCTCCTTAACATGCGTCCAGAGAATTTCTATTGATCATACTATTTATAAATATAAACACGGTTAGAGAACTGATGCAATGCAAATTAATTAGGTGAACAAACAAAGATAGATAGATAGATAGATAGATAGATAGGGTTACCATGTAAAATTTAGAGTTCATTAATATCAATCAACGCATGCATGTTGAGGTCTTCTTCTCCAAGAAGATTGACATGAGATTCTTGTGTATTTATTATTTATTTGAACTGAATGAACTGAGAAACTTCGCTGTCGTGGAAATAATAAATAGTAACTTTGCTGTACTCGTCGCAAACGGAAACCAGCATTTAAGCTTTCCCAACTTCAAACCATCTCCTTCGACCTCCATCTGTAACTCCAACAGTACATGATATGGAGCTCTCTATGTATACCAAGGCAGCGCAGAGAGCCTCAAGGCATCAACGATGGAGTCCCGTCAAGCGGCGTTCGCTCTCCTGCTCCTGCTTCTGGTGGCCAGCGCTAGCGGCCGGAAGGTGAAGGTAACTTCGGGGGGCGTCTGCAACGTGTCGCCCGGAGGCCTGTCAGCCTGCAGGTCGGCCGTCAGCAAGTGGTTCCCGGACAAGACTCCATCGCCGGAGTGCTGCGCCGCAGTCGCCACCGCCGACTTCGGCTGCTTCTGCTCCTACATCAAGTCGCCCCTACTCGGGCTCTTTTGGGTCAGCTCCGACCGGGTCAAGCAGCTCCCCGCCAAGTGCCACGTCGACCGACCTCTGCCCGACTGCGTATCCGCATAGACACTGGTACGTATAGATGTCCGGGTGAGTATAACTGTACGTGGCCAGGTACTCGTGTGTAATGTTTTCATTAGTAATATCGATATACGGACGTTCGAATACGCGTGCAAAGATGTTGCTATTCTTGTTCGTATATGCTTCTTCCAATACACCAAATAGTAGGGAAAGGCCTGCAATATTCACATAAGGTAAAACCCATTTTATATATATATATATATATATATATATATATATATATATGAAATTCTGTCAAAAAGAAAAAGGCTTTCAAGAGTTTTTAGGAAAGTAACCAATCAATATCTCAAATTTAACGGATTTAATAGTTACCATTTAGAAGCAAATTCAGTACATATATATCCCTGCCTGTAAAGCTAAAGATATACAAATATGGCAGTATAATAATACCCATCAATAAACTGTTGGCATTTCTAACGTGTAATGATGCTAAAACTTCAATTAATATTAAACTCCAATATAAAACAATGCCCGCCAGTTTCAAATCTCCAACGCTCATTGGATATTTGATGCTATATTAAAAATGTGGATTTCATTTCTAATATCTATATTTTAGATATTGAAAAAAATATTTATGGCTATTCAAACCAATCGGTAATGGTTGTTGACTAAACTAAGCATCCTTCTACTGGAACCGAAATAATTCAACTCGGCATACAACGGAGACTACTGATTACAATATAACTTAAAGCTCGATCGATGTATTAACTTAGAATCGAGTGGTTAAGGAAGTCGATGACGACCGATGGCCTCCAAGTGGAGAATGTTGTGCTAGAAGAAGAGCAGCAAGTAGAGAGAAGATGGTAGATAACGATTTAAGCAATTACAAACATATAAACATTAAGCTAAACAACATGCCCGTAGACAAACTGACGGAATCAAGTCAAGTTTACAGTGACATGTGATGCAGATCATACAAAACCCACCTGTCCAGAGTTGACGACTCCGGTTTTCTGTTTTTCTTGCATGCACTGATGGAAGATGGAAGAAAAAAGAAAACAAAACCAATCTATTCCAGTGATCTCATCGCCTGCTAAAAATTAGCTGCTATGTCAAGTCTCATGCTTAAATTATGCACCGTTCCCCAATTTCTCATCCTCTCTTCTCCGTAACTCGAACCGATCTTCCTCTTTTAAAGTCTCCGCCAAGCAAGCGGATTCAATAGCACTTCTATCAAGAGACCTCCCCATTTCTGAGTCGTCGTGTGAACTTTCACCATCAGAATCACTGTCGTCAGAACTGAAACAATCCTCATCTGTTACATTCACATCGTTATCAACCTTCTGAGATTTTGTGTCGGTTTGTCCTGCCATCATGGGTTGAACGGGAAGCTGCTGGATCGGCGACAGATTAGTATGTTGACCTGCTTTTACTCTCTCATTGTAGACTGCCATTTCATTTTTATACCTCTCTTTGTCCTTCAAACCTCTCTCCTGATACACCTGAGATTTTAACAAGGTCGTCGATAATGAGTAACTTATCACATTGGACCAGAATCGAGAACCTGCTTTTAGTACTAAAAAAGGAAATCTGAGTAAATGTTCTCAGGGTCTTACAGCTTTTTCAGTTTCAGTTAGCCCATTCCACCGGACACCAATGATTCTACTGATTTCTCTGTCTCTCCCAGGATGAAGTGGCTTAAGCCTGGCATGCTGCTCGGCGAAAAAGAAATTGTAGCCACTCCTATTGGGTTTTGGATGATTGGGGTCTAGCATGCTGAGCTTCTTCCGACACCTCCGCTGGCGGGGGCTCCTCAAATTACTCTCATCAGCACACACCAAAGGCCATGGAGCTTGGTCAGAAATATGATAAAGGACACCTTTAAGTTTCTCTGAGCCAACAGTAACTGTCACAAAATAGCCATGCTCGAATTTTCCATCAATTACTCCTACAACAGGAGGATATGTTGGAGAAGAACCTACAGTTGTGAAAGAATCAGATTAGTAATCTTTGCAGAAATGTAAATGTCTGCAAAAAGGTTGCCAAAAGATTAGTAATCTTGTTTTCTTTTTCATTTTTTTTCTTTTCTGCTGGATATTAGCAAAGCATGATGCAGAACTACAAAAAAGGAAAAAAAAAAAAACCTATGTCAAACTATCACCTTTTTTTGTTCTTTTGATCTCAAGCTTCATGACATGTGAAAATGCTTGACAGTCATCTCAAAAAAACAGTAACAATCATCTCAATATCTCAAACAATCATTAATGAGACATGTTACTGTTACCTGACTACTGATATTACAGATTAGTAAATGGCTTTAAACAAACTCACCACTGTTTCTTCTTCGTTTGTGAAGAGCAGCCTGAGCCTCAGGATGTGATTTCACAGGTTCGACCAACTTTTGGGATGAAACTGAAGTAGTTGAAGAAGTGTTCGAAGGAACTGTAATTTAAATGTACAGCTTGATGAAGTAAAGAGAAGAGCAGAGAAAAGTTAGAAGTAGCTGACAATTTGACATGTACAAACCATTGGGAAGGTTCCATCCTTGTGAACCAAACAAATAGATCTGCTCATAATGCTGTAACAAGGACAAGTAGTACTTGCGAAGAACAAAAGATGCATTTGTTGCGGTAGAAGGAAAACTAAAAGCAGCAGTTACTTCTCTCCATCTTCTCTCTGCAATTACCTGCATTTAAGTAATGTACTTATTCCTATTAAAAAATTTCTTATGTGCATATAAAGTCTCAATTTAAATCATTATAATTATATAAAAAATTCTTGGACTAACTTATTAAGTTTAAGTTGGAGGGAAATGATGCTCATATTCAGATGTTTCCCTTCCACATGGGAAGAAAATCTTCCAACTTTTTTTTTTTAATTTTGCACAATGTGAAAATTGTACTTGAAGGTCAAATCCTTTGGCTTTACGTTGTAGTATCCCATAAATTTAAACTTTATAAAATAATGATATCTTGCGTTATGCAAATCTTTTTCCCCTGGACCATCAGGGAATTTTGGAACTGTTGGTAGCACAATCGTCATTAAATAAAACAATAGATAGCACTTCTAATTGTAAAGCAGATATTTCGGATGTCTCCAAAGTTAATATTTACAATTGGGTATCTTCAAGTTAGGTAGAAGGTAATCTGAAGTTCCTAAAATACTTCAGCATAATACACCAGCTCATTACAACACCAAAAGAGTCTTTAAGCCCCAACTACTTGAGATTGGCTAAATGAAACATTCACATGCATTCAGCTCAGTCAATTAAACCAACTAAAAACTAGGGATGTTTAGGCTGAACAGGGCCAGATTACAGTCAACCAAAAGTAGAGCCAGACTTGGTCCAAGTACAACCCTAGTCATGCCTTGGTCCACATACAACCCTAGTCGCAAGATTTTGCCAGGTTCTATTCGAAAATATTCTTCCAAACTAGATCGAAGGTTAAAGGTTTACCACTTTCATCGAGAGTCTCATATATTGTTTTTATGCCAAGAAAAGTGGAGTTATGTTTGTGGCTAAGACACAGAAAGAGAAAGATACAGCTCTATTGATTCTGCATATTGCAACTGACAGAAGAGAAATAAAGCAGAAAATGACTAATGAAAAGACTGATATCATTTAAGCCTGATCGTGAAGGCTAAAGGCTGTCTTGCAAAATCTTTACTTAGCAACTTTTGTACAATAATTTTCACTGCATAAAAATGTTTTACTAAAGGCTTTGGTAAAAGCTTGATCGATGAACTTAGATGGGACTATTGCTATTTATAGGAGTTAATTAAGTAAATTAATGTTAAAAATTTGAAGTTCCCTTTCAGCCAAGTTTTTTCTTACCCAATCTACCACCACCTGTCTGCCATTACCATAATGGGGTAAGAAAGGCAAAAACAGAGCGTATGTATTCAGGATCTCGTAAGAGAAGATTATGAGAGGACAGTCAGATAATGTCTGATGTCGTAAATGTAACAATAAGTATCTCTATTATGTTTAGTTGTTCAAAAATTTCATCCCCCACAATATTCAAATGATGCAGGAGAAGTGCTCTTGTACCAATCTAATGCAGGACGAAAGCATAAACTGGCAAAGAAATTTTTTTCTTAGGTTTTGACAGTTATGTAATAATGAAGATATAAGAGAAAACAATTAAGATATTATACTCAATCTAACTCTGTGATTAACTCCCAGGATGCATGTCTCACCTATAAAGAATGGAACCATATCATCGAGAAACAAATCATTCACACATAAAAAACACTTTTTATTTTCTCAATCATTCTTTGATGTTCTTATTCACAATCCCATTCCCTCTTTCTATCAAACATGGTACAAGAAGAAAAGAAAGACTACAAAAATATAGAAAATACAATAAAAAATTTATCTCTTGTATCAACGCATATCAATCATTTCTTCTGTCTTTTGATAAGACATATTTTGATAATTATTGACAAATAACTTATTGCTAAGATATTTGATTGACAAGTTCTCTTAAAGTTTCCTTACGATAAAATCTTTTTCATGTGTAGAATCTTGAATAAATAATTTGAGACTCCAATCAAGCCCAAAATTTATCTCCCTTTTCATTTGGAATCTTCAATCAAGCTTACAATTTTTGTCCTCCCATTTTATTCAATAAAATAGAATATCAAAATGGTACCACATCACTTGCATAATGTAGTACTTCAGTTTTGTATATTATCTTTCAAGAGTCTAGAACATGGTAAAGATCTAAAATTTTAATTCTTTGGTTATTGCAATATAAAAGAATGTTTCTTTCAGTTTTGATATATAAGTTTCCACTCTATGTAATTGGTTCATATTAGTGTTCTAGCTAGTGGATATCGATTTGCCATCAATGAAAGATTCATGCATCTTTATCTATATTCTACAACTGACTATTCCCATGGATCCATTTCACATAAAATCATCTTTCCTGATAGTATTGGCAGAATGACTACCATTTCAATGTTGCTATTAAGGGATGCCAATGCACAACAGTGTAGACTTTTGAATACATAAAATGCAACAACACATCATGTTGGGCCTCCATGTAAACTAACATGTATTGGCATCAGCGTTTTTGACATTGCACACTACAAATGTTACATTCTTGAAACATTAAAAACCCCTCAAGTACGAACTTTGGTACTGTCAGCACCCTCAAAGAGCTTATATTGATTATAGTACAGAGACAAATTGGGCTCACCAAAGCATGGCAAACCACTAGCTGGGTTAAGTCTATAACTTAATGTAACAATCCTAAGGATTTGAGTTAGGCATGTTTAACAACACTTCCAGTTTCTATTCTCTGATTTTCAAGATAAAAGCTGAGGACATCTAGCATCAAACCCTTTCAATGATATCTTTTGTCTTATGTTCTATAAAATTGCATCTCTTATTTTTAGACTAAGACCAAAATCTTGCTAAGCAGGGTTTGAGGTAATTATACAAAGTCTTGTCCTTGCACACAAGGATCACAACTTCAACCCTTCACACCAATTTTATAAAGGAGCAATCTTACTGCACAAACTTCATATGCCTAAGACCAAATTCTTCCTGCATCGATAATTGCAAGAAATAGAAATAGAAAAAGACGAACCACCCCCACCAACAATTTCATAGAAATTGGAAGTGAATAGAAAAAAGATCCTGGTCTAAGATGGAAAAAGCATAATCAATACAATATATGCTCCAGGCCCTGTTATCAATTTTGTTGACTTATTTAGCACTTTAAACTCTATATTATTCGGCTTGCAAATATTATCCATAAATAATAAATTAATACTGAAATAAAAGTCTCTTGTATTAAAATTTTTAACAGATAAAAACATTCAGAACATATCAAGACATGTTATGATCAAAATAACAAGCAACTAAACTTGTATGGAAATGCAAAAATACAAATAAACTAATAAACTAATTACTGAGCTAGATCCTCACCTTTTCAATACCACCTCGAGAAGTTACTTCAACAAAAAGTCGATGAAGATCAAGACCCTTTCCTCCTATGATTGGGACCCTTGGAAGAAAGAAACAACATCAATCATAATGTTAAAGATAGATTGGTACATCAAGAGCATTATATCACCCAACTAAAATCCTTTGGAAAATGTTAGGAGGTTAAGCTTGACATGCAAGTGTAATTAATAGAGCAGCTTATCTAAATACCATTAGACTGTAGCATCGCACCTACCAAAGATGCAAATTATGGACCTTGTTCGTTTGGATGCATGATTATAGACTCTTTAGTAAGATCAAGTATATATATATATATTTTTAAACATTTTATCTAGATTTATATAGCATCACATCAATAAGTTCACGTTGAGTTCTCCAACACTATCGATTGCTAACAGAACTAAGACCAGAACACATGGCTACACAAGAGAAACATGAAAATATGCAGAATATGGAGAACGTAAAATTTTTCACTGAAGCATTCCACACATCATGAGTGCAACTAGTACCTACATCCTGAGTTGATGGGATAAAGAGTAACAAAAAATAAGCATGTTGCTGCAGCAATCCCAAATGACAAAGTTAATCAAAATCTTATCAAGTAAACCTTGTGAGTAGGGTTAAACCAGTTAGAGCACTGTGTATACCAACTCCGGCTCAACTTCAGGACAGTACAATTGTTAGACAACCTATCAAGGGCCTCAACCCCATATCTCGTGTATCCTTCTCAGATGGAATTATATGCCTAACATTCAGTTTGACTGCCATTATTAGTGTCAATGAGAATCCTTAGATATCTAGGATGACATCACAAAGAAAAATGACATGTAGGAAAAACTAAGTTGCAAGGCACAAGTTGTAATGACAAGTTGAACCATGGAGTTCTCTGAATTGGCATACCAAACTGACAGATTTAGGCTCATCCAACTACTTAAGAATATAAATTATTGTGCATGTGAATCCCTGAAAAACTAGTGCCAATGACTTTAATGACTTCTAACATGTTTTATAAAATTCTTAATTTTTTTCTTGTAAGCTACAGTGGGTTTTGCGTCAATAAACCTTCCCAACAAATTGGAAAGGGGTCATTGGATGCATGAGGGTAAAAAAGCATACAGAATGAGTTTAGCATATAGATTTAAAAACCTTACATCATTAAATAGCAACTGTTGTATCAATTGCAGAAATTGTTCAATATATATCACCACAAATAAGTCATAAAGAGATTGTTTATTGTTTGCCCATGACTACTGACTCAGAGGAACCAAATTGCTGCAGTGAACAAGGACAGAGATGTGGATAGTTGAAACGAACAGCTTGACTTATTCAGAGAACTTTATCTAGAAAACCAAATTGACTTTACCCAGAAAGCTTAACTGCCCATGTTTGTAAAATTGAGCACATATAAGAGATGTAAACATAAGCAATCAGATACTATAGTTTAAAATGTTTGGGTCCTACCACATATGGCTGACATTTGAAGTCCATTTCTAGTGGCGATATAATTTTGGTGGGAGCAGTTGAATGGAAGTTTGAGCTAGGATATTCAACTCCCAAATCATACAAAAGGAAAAAATTAACAGCATTAAACTTGTGCTTAGTTGTACCAAACCAGCATCCAGCATAATCCTTCCAATGAAGGTTCTGACCACACTGAATACTGATCAAGATAGTCAAGGTTGCCCACAAGTTTGATCTTCTAAAGGAATAGTTATGTCTGTTTATCATATGCGGGCATAAATTTTAAGTGACCATCACTAGGCAAAGAAGCCCCGGACTTACAGCCGACATATCTGACGAAGCTGACACACTTACAATATAGAAACGGAACCAACACGTGCAAGTGCAGAAAGAGGCCCGTATCTCTCTGTGTATACTGATCTAATGAGTCTAAACAACAGCATAGGGAGGTCCAAGAACGCAATGTTGAAGGGATCAAATGACAATAAATTTTGAGATTCATAAATAGACTATGCATTATTTTCTTAAAGAGCAGATGTGGACATCCATCAATAAGTTAACAAGACCTAGCACTTAGTCTATATTCTAGGCCTCGAAATTGAAGCAGAGCAAAGTAGCATGAGAGCAAAAACAGGGTTGAGAAGCAGACAAAGCGAGACTCACATGAACTTTGTTCCCATTTCAGCATGCAGCTTCATAAGAGTATCCTTGAACAACTCCGGATCAGCGACGACATCCTCGTACTTGGCCAGAGGCTTAGGGTACGCACGGTAGTTCGCACCAGGCTCCAAACCCTCCTTGGAATCAGACCTCATCACCTCCTTCCTCTTCTCCGAATCCCTCTCGGCAACTCCATCATTCATCTCCATCGCACATCAGTATCTGCACCCAGGGAATAAATCCATTTCTGCATTCTCAGATCAAACCCTCCGAGCAAACATCAAATCGGTAAACCTAAACCGATCACAACAGAAAAGAAGGAAGACGGAGTGAAGCAGATGAAGCACGATTTGCTTCATTTGGGATTATTTTTTGTTTTTCACACATCAATCTCCGCCCCCCCCCCACCCCAACAAAAAAGGTTTAAGCAAAGAAGAGAGGGAAAACGAACTCATTACATGGCACACAATAATAAAAGCATTAAGCACCGTTTTTATGTTATCTTCCACCCCAATCATCCTAAAAAAAACGAAAAAGAAAAGAAAAAGCGAGCATACACGAAGCAAGCAGAAAAAGGGACATATTATATTATTCTCAGATGGCGAGAGATTACCATTATCGTTACCCAAAGAAAGAGAGGATGAATAATAATATAAGGATGGAAGAAGATGAGGGCGAATGCAGCGACGGATCTTTTTATGGTGTATGAATTAGTAAATGGTTATTATTATTATCATTATTATTAGGGGAAAGAAGAGAGAGAGAGGGAGAGGCACGTGGCGGCGAAGGCACCCGAAGATGAGCCCGGATTCCTAAGACGCTGCGAGGGGGCGTACGTTTGGGTGCCCGTGACAGGGACGGACGGACGAGATGGCTCGGCGAGCGGTCCGCCCGAAGCAATCCGAGAGCCCCATTAATTGTGCGATGCTGATCCATCAAATTAGGGCATCTCGGTGCTTTGCCCTATAATTCAAGATCAGTATAAACATTGAGATATCTCATTATGGCTTTTGTCAATTTCTATTCAGAAAATTCAGATTAATTACCATTATCCATATTTATGATTTACTACCAGTTTGGTTTTTCACACAAAGATATATAAATATCTTAAAATTTGTAATTATTATAAGTTATTAAAAATAGATTAATGTTACTTCAAAAAACAATTTGATCAACCCATCGAAAGAAACCATTTATTCACAAACAAAAATCAAAACATGAGTCATACGAGGGGAAGTTAGGTTTAAAAAAGCAAAGGTGTTTGTTGACCACAACCAAAAGTCAAAGCTCCAGTCGACGGAGATAAACCACAATGGCTTATTATAGGAAAGATTATATTTTAAAGCTCAAAGCGTTCACCGATCTGACCAACGTGCTGCGTGATCACTTCTTTTCCTTGTTTTTTCTAAAGCAATAAGAAGTAGCTTTCGCTAGCTAGTTTCTCTCAAATTAATTTCCAGAGGAATAATAGATTAGGAGAACATCAAATGCATCAATTGAGAATATGTAAGAATAAGAGGAATCAATATCCCAAACGACAGCACCATTCAACAGAAGAGTGGAAGTAGATCTCTAGCAAATATTAGAAATTAATTAATTAATTAGAACTAAGTTAAAACTGCATCGTGAAAGTAAATTAATTAATTAATTAAATTAATTATATAATAAATTGTAGGAATTCTGCCCATATAAATACCTTCCTAATTAATAGATTAAACTACTGGGGCAGTCCTTTTAAGTTGGGATTGTTACGCCAAGTCGATCCTAAACTTTATTGTTAGGAAACTATTATAGTTCGATTTTGGTTAAGATAAAGAATTATTTTGTCATTTATCGTCGATCTCAATAATAAAAAATAAATTATAATTACAATCAACTTTCTTGTCGTTATTGTTTTTAAAACACATATGACATTGACATGGAATAATAAATTTTGAAGATATCAACTGTATTAGTAAAAGTCTCAACTATTAAAAGTAAGCTCTTATGATTAAATCGAAATATTTGCCAACACCTTATTTTGTAGACTTTGACAAATAAATATATAAAAAAAATGTCATTTTTAATGAAACACATTCGACGCTGAAACTAATTAAGTAAAGCGGACGACTTGAGTACCAGAAAGCCAAAACTTCTTCTCCCAAAAGAAACAGAAAATATTCGTTACTAAAAAATTAATGGTTGGACGTGAACACAGATCACGCCGGGAGCGAAATCCTCGCGCTACACGTTGCACTCACCGCATGGCCATCACTCCGCCAACTCCGTCACACGGGCGAAAGCATATTAATATCATACTGTTCGTCCGTATTGAGAAGAAATAGAAGAGCCCACTATCGATGGATGACCGCTTCCTCTCCCTTCTCCTCCTCCTCCTCCTCCTTCCGGCCATCGCCGCCTCTACCGCGGCCTATTCGACGTCCGATGGCATTGAGGATCCGTTGATACGGCAGGTGGTGCAGGATGCGGAAGGGGAGCTGACGGCGCTGGACGCGGAGGTCCACTTCGCCAGATTCATCAAGCGGTTCAGGAAGACGTACGCCGACACTGAGGAGCGAGCCCGCCGGTTCGCCGTGTTCAGGGCCAACCTGCTCCGGGCTAGGAGGCACCAGCTCCTCGATCCCACCGCCGTCCACGGCGTCACCAAGTTCTCCGACCTTACCCCCTCCGAGTTCCGCCGCGCCTACCTCGGCCTCCGCGGCCCGACCTTCGTGTCTTCGTCCCACGACGCGCCAATCCTTCCGACCAACGACCTTCCTGAGAACTTCGACTGGAGGGATCATGGTGCCGTCACCCCGGTCAAAAATCAGGTCCTTTGTCGTCTCTGATTTCCCCCCCCTTTTATTGGTTGAAATATTTAATCTGATAAATCAACTCTTCTCTGTGATGTTTTTTTCTTTTAGGGTTCTTGCGGATCATGCTGGTCCTTCAGCGCTGCCGGGGCTTTAGAAGGGGCGCACTTTCTCACGACTGGTAAGTTGGAGAGCCTCAGCGAGCAGCAGCTTGTCGATTGCGACCATGAGGTATGAATTCTGCCTCTCGATCGCCGTTCTTACTTTAGACCTAATCCTCATTTTATTTCTCATTTTATCACATGAGGTCCTAAAAACTGGTAGGGGTAATTGAAATTTTATGGACTGTGTTATGAACACCACCTGAAATTCTGCGGTCCATATTCTGACACAAGATATGATTTATCGGAAATTATCAAGTCTCGAATGAGGACTGCAAGTTTATTTCCTTTTATCAATATTTTGGTTTTGAATTTAAGGAAGCAGATGAGGCATACGTTCATTAATTTCTTTTTTCGATTGAACATACCATGCGCGCCGTTGGATATGCAATACCTGAGTTAAATGCTGAATTAACATGAGCCTGGAACTGTATACTTGGTTAGGAGCGTAGATGCCCTGCTATAGAATTTGTGGTCTTGGATGATGAGTGATATTAATTCTCCCCGTTGTTTGCTTAAATGTATATTTCATTTCCTACATTAATTAATATCTTTAAAATACCTGTATGATGCATGAGCAAACAATTGAAGATGCTTGCATATATATATATATATATATATATATATATATATATGTATATATATATGGCTCATCTAATTGCCTTTGTGAAGTGGAGGGATAGAGCAAGTAAGTTATCTCTGTTAGATTATATGATCTTATCTAATTCGGTAAAATATATTATAGATTTGATTGAATCCCGATGAAGGTTATCAGTTAATAGAAAGGAAGTTCAATTATGATAGGAGTCCTTAGGAAATATCTTGGTGGGAGGGACTCTCCTATTTACTTATACTTGACCCTCTGTTCTCGCCTATAAATAAAAAATGATTTTCTAAGGACACATGACATTATTGAAAGATTACATATCTTCTCTCATCTCCCTTTAGTCGCGTGAGCCTATTATTAAGAGATTACTTATCTTTTATTATCCTTAATCTATCGATCATAGTGGTCTTGTGAAATATAGGAAGAGAAGAGATGGTCGGTCTAGTTCTCCTTGCACATCGACATCATTGTGGTTTTTGAATCCCAAGACGATGCCCCTACATATTAGATAAAGGTTTTTCTGAATGGTATCGAAAGTTACGCATAATAACTCTAATATATTGTTATTTGATTTTAATGTTGGCATTAAATATTTTCACATAATAGTAGCTTATTATGGTTTTCTATGTTTACAATTGGTATCAGAGCCAGGTTTTTTGAAATCAAATACCTCATATCTGTTTACGAGCATCCTTCGCTTGCGAAAAGGTGTTATTTGATTTTGATTTACTATGCTTGAATGATCCATGTATATTGTCGATCTGCCTTGTTATTTAATCCATCCTGTCACTTGCTTATGGGCGATGGGAGGTTTCTTGCATTTGATCAATAGACCACTATCGACAACTTGTTGTCGATGATAGTATTGTTGAGGGCGATAGTTTTTGATGGTTGTCTGCCCAATCGCGAGCAGCGACTAGGTATGCAATTGAAGCACCATGGGATGCAACAACCCTACGATGGCTACAGTGGCTGCGCAACATCGTTGTGTGCGGTGGCTGCGATGATTGCAGCAATACCGTTGTGGCGACATCTTCTGGTCGCGGTCGTTGCCATTAGACGCTGAACACCAATGGCTGTTGTGGGCGTAAGCGTGTGCACGACCGTGCCACAGTGACGGTAGGGTCGTCGGGCGGCGTGTATGCATAGTCGCATCACGACGACCATGGGGGTCACCCGGTGGTGTGTGCACATAGCCACACATGGGCACAGCGACACAAAACCCCACCGACGGTAGTACTATTACCACTGTAGGTGGTAGCAGGCGCTACGCAATAGGCGGCGCACTAGCGACGACTGCACACTGCGGCCACCGCATGCCTCGCATAGCGGCAACAACAGTAAAAGAATTAGGGTTTTAATTTTAAAATTATGATTTTACCCTTATAAATCTTATTAATTCTAATTTATATCTTTTTGATAGTTTTGTCCTTTAGAAACTTTATAATTCAACTATATATCCTATTAAAATTATAGTTTGACCCTTAAGAAATTAAGAATTTCTGACTTATGTCCTCAATTAAAAAATTAACTAGTATGATATATTCTTAATGAAATATTTTTATTGGATTTTGACTACTTGATTGGATTTAGATTTGATCAATCAAGTTTTGATTGAATACAGGGAAAGTTAAAATTTTGATTAATTTTTAACTTTGATCAATTTTAATTTGTGACTTACTTAATTGGGCTGATATTTAGCCTAATTCTGGGCTTGCCTAACCAAATAAGGTTAATTGGTCTAATTCAAGGTTCTATACAGAATTAAAAAATATATAAATTATGGTCTTCTTTTATAGTTTTCTCATGTGACATATTGATAAAATTTTGCATATGATAAATAAAAATTTAATTATTATTCTTGAATACTTATTTGGTTATTCACATACATATGTTTGAAATTATGAAATAATATTTATTTTTCACATAAAGACATGATTTATCATGATTATAGTTATCATATGAGTTCTTTTTTATATTAATTTAAGGTTCAATAATTATTATGATTATTATTGAACTATTTTGGTATATATTAAATTAAAGGATATTATTATTTGTAACTTATATCCCTAAGTTTTATTTGACTAGTAGCTACCAAAATACTCTAAGAATAATAAGTACTTTATTGGTTTCAAGCACATTGAGATAAAACATTTGGTGGTTAGAGAAAAAGTTTAGAAACGATAAATATCAATTGAGAACCTTAGTACCATATTAATGATTGTTGATCCATTTATTAAAGCTTTATAATCTAAAATTTTTAACTAACATATTTTTACAGTGGGGCTTGTGAGTAAGCCATAAAAGATATGGTAATGCATATTTAGGTGGATGCTATTATTGATATATTTTTTGCTTAATAAAATTTATTTATTTTTGCTATCTTGTTTATGTTTATATTTATGCATGTTATAGTTAAATGTAATTACAAAATTATCTTGAAAAAAATAAATTACAAGGATCATTATGGACTATTTTAGGAAAAACTAATAGTATCGTAGTACATAGAAGATAGTATGACATTGATGACTTATAATCATTATGACTTGCATTGGTAGTTGAACTTAATGAAGTATTATTGTGTTTATTGGACTTATTGACTTGTTTTAAAATTCATGATCGTATATAAAATATTTTTTAAAATTTTTAAAATCTAATTAGGTAAAATTATTTTTCAAATAAATTTGTTTTGTTTATTTTTTATTTTGAATTTCTTTTATATCTTACTAATTGATGAGTTAAGTGGGAGAATGCTTGATTATGTGATCTTTTTTAATTATGTAAGATATATTATAGATCTGAATGAATTCTAATAATGGTTATCGGTTAATAGAAAGGAAATCCAATTATGACAGGATTACTTCCTAGACCCTTTACTCTCACCTATAAATAGATAAGACCTTCTAACGACTCAACGTGGAGACATAGATACGTGACATTATTAAGAGGTTACATGTCTTCTCTCATCTCCCCTTAGTTATGTGAGCTAGTCATTGAGAGATTGTAGATCTTTTCTCATCTCCTCTTATCTCTAATCCATCGATCATATTGGTCCTGTGAAGGATAGGAGCGAGTCTAGTTCTCCTTGTAGATCGACATCACTGTGATTTTTGGATTCGAGGGCGATGTCCTTGTAGATCGGATAAAGGTTTTTCTTGATGGCATAGAAAGATATGCATCGTAAATCTGATCTACTATTATTTGATTTTAATTCTAACATTAAAATTTTTCATATAACAGTAACATATTATGATTTTTATGCTTTCACTCTCTTTACCTTACATCTTTGTCACTTGCATTCTAACTTATATTATCCAATATGCTAATGTGTTTTCACCTCTCAATATTCATCTCTCTCTAGTTTTTGTCCTGTCTTGTATACCCTCTATGATATCTTTCTATCATACATCTTTTTTATTCCCCATATGCATACCATACAGGCCATTGACTTTTTCTACTCCCTTCACCCTCTTAATTTCGTGAGGTATTTTGGTGTGTTATAATAGAGCACAGGTACTTAGTGGCAATAACTATCAATTACTAGACACGTGGTGGCTATTTTGGCCTAATCTTGATAATAACAAAACTCTTTGCTTTTTAAGTAGATAGCTTTGCTATAAGCATTATCTTCATATGGTAAAAGTAGGAAACATTTTCAACCATGGAATATAGATAAAAATTACTTTCGGCATATATTCTTGATAGATTTTTACAAATTGGTTTGGCATTTATTTGCATATCATGAGAAGAAATCATAGGTATTCTTTCCCTTTCATATTTTCTCAAAGCTATCAATTATGGTTGACAACGACAAAACTTTTTGCTTTTTAAGTAGATGGCTTTGCTATAAGCATTATCTTCATATGGTAAAAGTAGGAAGCATTTTCAACCATGGAATATAGATAAAAAATTACTTACGACATATATTCTTGATAGATATTTACAAATTGGTTTGGCATTTATTTGCTCATCATGAGAAGAAATCATAGGTATTCTCTCCCTTTCATATTTTCTCAAAGTTATCAATTATGGTTGTTCTATAAGATTATTAGTGGCAATATCAACATTACATGAGAGTTTATCAATATTATTTTATTCACCCTCATTAATTCGTTTAATGATTTGAAGAAAATAATAAAGGAGTATCAATCAGTATCTCTTTGTTATTAAAATTAATCGTTTAATATTTTTCACTCTCACTAATTTTGTTATTTTTTTAAAATTTTATATTACTAGATTCTATCATTCTCATAATATGATTTAAGGTAATAAAATATGTATCTCTTAGATTATTTTAGATAATTAATAAAATATGTAAAAAATAATTATTGGATTCAATTTCTTTTCATGTGAATTAAAGACTCTTATCTCTATAGAATAATCTCAGATATATAGTAGTCTTAAATTGAGTTTTTTACCCCCTCATAACTCAAATGAAGTTGATAAAACTGACTTACTAGGAACCTTATTCTAGATATACATAGTTGTCCGAAAAGTTTTACCTCACATCAACTCAAGTATAGAGGAATAATTTGTCATGCTCTTAATTATGTCTATAAGAGTATGATTATATCTTTCGGTAATGTCATTCTGTTGTGGCACGCCTAGTAAAATATATTAAGCATAAATACCATTTTTTTATGAATCTAACAAAAGAGTAAGGATTTTGACTTAACTTATCATATCTGCATAAAATTCATCACCCCTGTCAAATATGATAATTTTAATTTTTTTGTTTAATTGTCTCTTGACTTTATTTATATATATCTTAAGAATGTGAACAACTTGAGACTTTTCATGTGTTAAATATACAGTCATATCTTGATAGATTATCTATAAATGAAGTGATCCATAGATATCAGTATAAATAATCTTAAGTTCTTTACTTGTGGTATTTTTCTTTATGTGCTTAGTTTGTTTTCTTTTGATGCAATCTCTATGTAAACATAAAAACAAGTGAAGTTTAAATCTTTCAAAATATTATCTTTCATTAATCTTTTAATTCTTATTTTTGGAATATGTCTCAAACATCATTGAAACTACGTTTCAATCTAACATTTGATTGTAGGGTTACCAATGTCTTTGTAGACTTAAGATTTAAATTAATTTTATACAAATCATTACACAAAATTTTAAAATTAATTTTTATTTAATTATAACTATATTGAGTTTACTATTATTAAAAAAAAGATATTATTTTAACTTATCAATTCTAGATAGAGAAACTAAATTCTTAAAACTAGTTGGAACATATCATATATTCGTAAGATCTATCAAATGACCTGTCTTTAGGCATAGGTGATTATTTCCCACTATTATCACTTTCGTTTTGAGATAATTTCCTTTAACGATTAATCTTTTATGTTATTTTGGTTTTCGGGTTGTAAGAAATATCTACATATTATTGATAACATGAGTTGGAGCACTAGAATCAATCCACCAAATATTAGATGGAATCTTTGTAATATTTGATTCGAAATATACAAATGTCAAGTTTATACTTTTTTTTTATGAATCGAACTTTACATTTAATGCAGTCCTTTTTTATATATCATTTCCTCCTACAAAAGCACTTTACTATGAAGGCTTTCTTTTCATTAGTTTGCTTACTACTTTTAGACCCGATAAATTTATTTGGTGGGTGACGCTTTAACCTATTTTTCTTGTTACCAGTTCCTTGAATTGTAAAAATATTCTAAGATTTTTTTTGTTATAATCTTAATTCTTCTTGAACACACATATTAGTCAGCTCATTCAAGTCTTATTTATCCTTATTTGTACTATAGTTAATCTTGAATGAGTCAAATTGAGAAGGAATATAATTAAAAATGAATTACATGAGGAAAAACTCATTTACATTCATGCCTAATGGTTTAAGTTTCGTAGCCTTGTCAGTTATATTAAAAATATGATTTGAATCCCTCAAGTGTCATCATACTGAGTCGTAATTAGCTCTTTTATTAATGTGTTATTTAATGACGTATCAACAGATTTAAACCTGTCTACGATAGCTCTTAAATATTCCTATGCACTAGTTGTATAGGGTAATGAAGTCTTGATATTATTTATAATTGTGATTTTTATAAATATTAGACTGAGCTTATTAGATCTTTCCGAAACATTCATTTCATTAATTTGTTCTATAGTACTTTCATCAATCAAGTCTGTGGGTCTTATGCTAGGTCAAAATCTAATATGCCAAATATGAATTGCATATGCTATAACTATTCTAAATAGTTTAAACGTATAGAAACACTAGAAGCATGAGAGTGTAAGGAAGGAAGTATCACCATAAAACATAAAACAACAGTAATGCTTTTAGTTTTCAAAATATAATGGACAATTGATATCATTCATATTAAACCTTTGGATGAAATATTAATATATTCAGTGTTCACTCAAAAATTATTTATAGAGAAATAATACTATATTTGTGGAATAGTATTGCTATATTTGAGTATACAATATTAAATTGTAAAGATACGTGAAATAATATATTCTATCCCATCACATATTATTCGAAATAGATTCTCCTTTGAGATTATCTAAATCTCTTAATTATATATGCTATTGTGAATATTATTTTTTAATATTATTTAGAATTATTTTTTTAATATAATTTTATAAGTTATTAGTTAAGGCCACTTTGGTGGTTACAAAACTAATATAATAATATAGAATATATTTTAAAATATTTTATAAATATCAAAACATTTATTGTAATTCATACTAGGCTAGTTTGATAGTTAGATAAGACCTAAAGATATAAGTTACATATAATATTCACTAAATTTTTTATTAAACTAATTTATATAAAAATAGTTCAATAATAATAAACATAATAATCATAATAATTATTGAACATTAATCAGTGTAAAGAGAACTTGTAATTATAATAAAACATAAATCATACCTTTATATAAAAATAAGATATTATTTCATAAATTTTCTTTTGTGTTCATATATTTAAAGGCTACATAAATTTACAAAATAATAATTAAAATATTTAATAACATAAACAATTAATCTTAACAATAATAAATTATGTCACATGAATTAAAATAGAATATTTATGATTTATTTTTCCATTTAATTTTGATAAAAAATAGTTATCAGATTTTATGACATAATTTTATTATTATTGAATTATGGGTATTGAGATAATATTGTCAAATCAGAAGGGCAAAGCCATAAACAGAGGATATCAATAAAAAAAATCAATTTCATGAGGGTAAAACAAGAATCTTGCGACAAAGGGCATAAGTTAAAAATATTTGATTATCAAAGGGTAGAATTGAAATTAAGGACATTGATTGGAATCAATAGAATTTAGAAGGGTAAATTTGACTTTTAATGAGTGGAAGCCCTAAACCCTCCTTCCTCTCAACTCAGCTACTGTAACCTCTTTCCTACAGTGCAAATTTTCATCGATATTATCCTCTCCGTGACCAACAACCACTTAACTATGGTGTGGTAATGATCGGTGCTCACAGTAGGTTGTCGCCCACCGGCCAAGACAACCGTCCCCCGAAGGCAGTAGCGTCATAACCACGGTAGGGCTAGCAACCATTGGAGGTCGTCGCCCACAGGCATCTATGCTGTGCCGTCTGCTGATGTTGTCGTGGCTACCTTCACTACCTTGTGATCGCTAGTCAAGGCTAGCGCCCAAGGACCACGACCATAGATATAATAGCGACGCCCAATAGGGCTGCTGCTTACAATCGGTAGCCACAGTGGGCCATTGCCATCGCTGGGTTACTGCACACAACAATTGTCACTATATGCAACGCTGCCATCGGTGCAATAGATGCCCGTAGCATGGTCAGCAACTAAAGCAAGTCGTCGCCTAATTGAACAATTCCAACGACGGCAAGCTATCGAAGGCAATCCACCATCCAAATAAGGGTAGCATGCTTTCCAACTTAATTTCACCCATGTTATAGTGCTCGCAAGTAGGCGATAGGATGGACGAGATAGGAAAACATATCAATAACACCCTTTCGCAAGTGAAGGGTGCTCACAAATAGATCCAAATACAAAATAGATCTTTTATACTTTTATGATCGGACGTATTTTTAATTTCAAAATAGCAGACTCTAATACCAATTGTAAGTATAAAAACTTTAATCAGACTTTTGTTATGCGAAAAAACTTAATACCAAGAACTGTAATCAAATAACCATATATCGAAAATTAGATGTGCACACTTTTCAATGCCATTCAGGAAATTTTTTTGGTTCGTAGAGTGTAGTCCGTAATTCGATCCATAAGCAGCAACAACACAAATTAACTTGTGCCATATTGTATTATCACAAGTCTTAGGAGGTCCTATCTATTTATAGACGAGAGAAGAGGGTATAGAATAAGCAATTAGGAATCTCTTATCTCCTAAAGAATTTTACTAAAAGTAGTTTTCTTTTTTATTTGCTGATAACTGTAATCAAAATCCAATTAGATCTATAATATTTCTTAATTAAATAGGTTCATATAATCTGACAAAGGGTCCAAGATCATATCAACCGTTAGATCATTAGTTCTAAACAGTGATTGGTCTTTTGACCAAATGAAAAATGATATCTTTTTGTTGACTCAACAATAGCTGTGCTATCCTTTTCTTTTGTTACTTTTGGCTTCTTGATATCTATGATTCTGCACTATTGGGACTCGACATCTAGCTAATATCTTAGTGAACTCCTTGTTATCTCCTATGAATGTGTCTAATATTAAAAAAAAAAAAAACTGTTTGGCAGTGTGATGCTTCGGAACCAGATTCATGTGATCAAGGATGCAATGGTGGTCTGATGACAACTGCATTTGAGTACTTGCTAAAATCCGGTGGGCTCGAGCGTGAGGAAGATTATCCTTATACTGGGTCTGACCGTGGTGCCTGCAAATTTGATATATCCAAAATAGCTGCCTCAGTTGGGAATTTCAGCATTGTCTCCATTGAAGAAGATCAAATTGCTGCTAACCTGGTGAAACATGGTCCTCTTGCAGGTGGATAATGATCTGCTAATTTTCATATCATAAGTTGGACATTAGGAGACTAACTACATCATATAAATACATCAAATGCAGTGACTCGTAAACCTAAAAAGTTGGCATATAAGCCTTTTAATATGATAGTACTGAATTTTAGAACTTTAATTTGCTGATAAGTTATTGAAGTTGAATGTCATTTATCAATTGATTTGGACATTGTCGATCAAGACATCTGTTTTATATATGTGATAAGAAACACTGTTAACTTCCGTGTTTTGAGTAGCTCATAACATGCAAACTTGCAATTAAATTTAATCATAAATATTATTTGCTCTTATTTCTTATGATAATGAAATTGGATGCTCATATATCTGTATCCTTTTGCAGTGGGTATAAATGCGGTGTTCATGCAGACATACGTCCACGGTGTTTCATGCCCTTACATTTGCGGGAAGCATTTGAATCACGGAGTCCTTCTGGTGGGCTATGGCTCTGCTGGTTATGCTCCAGCTCGATTCAAGGAAAAGTCCTACTGGATCATCAAGAACTCATGGGGTGAGAACTGGGGAGAGAATGGGTATTATAAGATCTGCAGAGGTCGGAATATATGTGGTGTAGACTCGATGGTCTCTTCAGTTACTGCCATTCGCAATTAACAATACTGGTCCGGCAATACCTGGCTGCTGGACACATAGTATGATGCATGTTTTCTTGCAAACAGCTGCTTTAAAGCATACGCTTTATGTGTTATTCTGACCGTGTACTCAATTTGGGGTCTGGGAACTGCATGACTATTGTATGCCATAAGCCATACTCAGTTGTATGCAATATATACTCAATGACAGTTGTAATCTCTCTAATGTGTCTTGTATCGGTCGCTACGTTCGATCTACTAGACGCTTGAAAGCAACTCACTTGAGACCCCTACATGTACTGATCATAGCCATCTATTTTTCAAGTTTTATATATACAATATGCCAATTTGATATTACAAAGTTTGCGTTCGAATATCATATAGCAGCGGTTCTTAGGTTTGTGTTTAGTTAAGCTAAAAGTAGATCTATTTGTCTACAAAAAAAATGATATGCGGATGTGAGAGGACTAAGTTTGTGTTCGATGTCATATACTTAAGCTTGTGCTAAAACCAGACAATACGTAACAAAAGATACGCATCAATCTAATGCACCCACCCACTCGGGTTCCAGTTCTGGATGCCGGTAGGCCCGTCAGTCGAAGGCCTCAACCCCTGGCCAAACCGAACCCGATCCATGCATTTAATGGATCCCGCTAAATAGATCGGGTCTGTCAACATTGTCTACCCGAACCGGTCACTCAACGGCCTAACGGGTCGTGTTAAATGGACCGGGTCTGTTAGCGTAGTCTATTATGATCCGTTCTATTCACACCTTCTCTCTGGTCCCGTCCTCCGCGCTTTCTCTGCCGTCTGCGTCCGGATTCGTATCGATCGAGGTAGGAAGGTCTCCACGCTTTCCTTGCGATCTGCGTCCGGACTCTTCCATTTCGATCGAGGGAGGAAGGTCTTCTCGTCAGCGAACCACTTGAACCCTAAATTCCCAGGTTCTGATCTTCAGCCCTCTTTTGTTTGTCGATCCCAGCCAATTAGATCGATCGGATATTTCTCTTTTTCCTCATTTGCTTAATTTTCTTTTGCCGTGTTTGTATTTCCGTGGAGATCGGATTAAGTGGTGTTGGTATGCTGTGTACTGAGGATACCTGCTCTCAGGGAACCTATCAGTCCAAACTAACAAATCCATATTCAGATCATGGAGATATTCTTTATCACAGAGATTAGACGGTAGAGTTCTTCTTACAGTGCTTTCACCACGAGCATCGAAGCTTGCGTCGTATCCTCGAACTGTTAGTTTTGTATCTTTGCCCCTTTGAATTGTGCTAATTCGTTCGTGCCAAAGGTACCGAGCAAAGGCTTCTAAAACAGTTCTTAGTCCTACATGGCTAAGTCGTAATTATGTGGATGATGTGTCCAATTTAAGGCTTTACCTAAAAAAGCATTGCAAGTCATAAGGTACCACAAGGAAAAGATTTGTTTTTTGATTACTTCAATTGCTATCAAGGGTAGGGTGAAGAAAGTTAAAAAAAAAGGATCTTAGAGCTCCACTGGAAACAGATCTGAGAGGGAAAAGGGCAATGACAGCTTTCATTGCAAGTGGCATTACTTGTTAAATTCTCTGCATAAGTTTTGTCTCTTTGAGTTTTAGCTCCCTGAACAGATTATTTAAGGGGATAATGCAAATAGTTCAAAAGTTGGAAAGGATGTGAGACTGACAGGAGAAGGATGCAGTTGAAGCTGACTGAGGTCACCAAGTAGAGGATGCTATCTTGTTAAACTTGGACCGTGTCCACTGTGAGCAATTTAGTTACAGGTTATAATGTAATTTGTCTTTGTAATTTTCTTTTCATGATAACTTCAATAGGAGTTAGGACTGATCTGGCATCACTCTCCGCTACTGTAGGGGATGTGATTACTCCCATGAATTATACAGAACTTTACTATCATTACATTTTGAAAATATTTGGTTCAAGAATATGTCACTTAGTGGCATGCCTTATTTAGCCATCACAATTGAGGACTTTATTGCATCAATTTTTTGGGTAAAAGTTCTCTTTTAGGGTTGCATCAAACAAGTGAAATATGTCAAGCAACATTGGTCAGAGATTGCATCTCGGAAGTTAGGGTCTGAAGCATTCATCTTAAAAAACTTTATGATTTGTGGATAAAGAGTGGATGACATATCACATGTACGGGAGAAAGGAATGAAAATATGGTGATTGGCATTAGATGTCTAGGAGAGTACACACCAATGATGTCATTATATTTAAGAGATGAACTTGCAGACATGAAACTAGAAGATAGTGGCGCTTGAGGAGCATGGAAATGCAGAGTGATTTTTTCGTAAACAATTTGCACAAAATGATAAAATATGTTTTCTACAAGGTGAATATTCCCACATTAATCTGTTTGCTTCTCAAAAACATCATTATAGATAAGGCCTTTGAAACTTCAAATACAACTGTGCTGTCAGATTCTATTTTCTGGTGTGTAAGTTGACTGATTTGCTGTCAGATTCATTCGAGTTTCATATTTATTTAAAGACAAAGTTAATCAGGGAACGAGTTCTGGATCATTTGAGATAAGTTTGTTGCGTGAACCAGAGTCATTTTGGTTCTTGATGAGGATGCAACTCATTGGGTGGGTTATGTCTAGTCCTATCCTACTGGATCGTAGGTTGCTAAGAGCGTGTTGGACTAGGTTAGAACTATTAAGCAAAGTCATGGCAGATTGAGTTGGATCTGATTTCTAAGATGGGACCTCTTTTGAGTTAGCAGTTAGCAGGAGAGAGATAACGTGGTTGATTATTGGCTGCCAACAGTTTCCCTTGTTAATAATACACATGGTCCAGATTATTGATGATAGTTGATACTGATATTCCTGCAGAAGCCGCAGTAGCTGATATCATAGTGAATCAGAAATGTTTTTTTACTCTGGTTTTAGCACCAATATTTATTCTACTACTCCATCGTTCTTTAGCATGCCGCAAAGAACTTAAGATAATTTAATGAAGGTAGTGTTGAACCTACTTATGAACTCTTTGCATTATGCCCTCTGGTAGTATTGCACTATTAGGGCATAATTGCAAAGAGTTCATACTACTCCATCCTCCAATTATGATTTTTAATCTCTGGTCAGTTATCATGACTACACTGTAGGATTGGTGGTGGTAGAATTGTCTATCATGGAGCACAAAACCATTCTTGGATGATGATGGTGATATGCATTGTCAATGCTCTAATCTCTTTAGGTCTAACTACTAAATTATTTTCGGTAAACCATGTTTCTGTCTATTGATATCTCATCAAGAACTAAAGATACTATAACACCAACAACAACAACAAAACTGTAAGTCCCAACTATTTGGGGTCAGCTATATTGATCTTTTGCTGCTATTGAGATCTGTAAAAAAACTTAAGACACTACTAATGGGATATTCTCTTTCTCTTATCTGAGCATTCTTGTTATACTAGTTAACAGTCACGCTAGGATTTGGTGATCTTCATATAGTCTATTGATTCTACATTCATCTTTATGATGGGTAGCATTGATCCTCTGGTAGTCATAATTGATATGTTAATAGAATACATTAATCGTTAGAAGTTGGTTGTTTGATAACTTACAAGGTGTAGTGGATGTTTTGTGAATACTTTAGTCTGTGCAAGTTGTTGGTGGTATTAAATGCCACTGGGAGTATATTGTGTTCCTAGATTCAACTGTTCTTATATGTAACCAATTCTTGGTGAGTTAAGTTTGTGCACTTTTGCCAATATGAGATTATCTGTTGTTCTCATTGTTCTCCACTACCAAGTGCATGTTGGATTCCCATTCTTAGTTGCAATTAGCTTTTCCTGGATTTCAGTAGCTCTTGGATCTTAGTTCATTCATGTCAATGAGTTGATCATTTATGTCATTGAGTTGACTATTCTGTAAGCTTGAATATGTTTGATTAGTAGATCTTCCTAGAAAATTGAATTCACAATTTAGTTATTGTTAAGACCCCCATTTTGTTTGACCTTCTCTTTAGAAAATGGTGTATTAAATGGGAATCGTTGTCTTTGATGTGTAACCTAGGAGTCTAATTTTACCCTCATTTCTGCTGAAAGTATTAGCGGCTTAAGGAATAACTACTTTATGATCGACAAGCACCTCAAGAATCAAAGCATCAAGATGCTACTGCTTTTACAGTCGCAAAGTATTGTGCTTTTTCAGGCATGGGCCTTTGGACATTGCTCGAGGGCCTTTTGCTCCTTGCAAATGCATTGGCGATACTGAACGAGGACAGGTTCCTTGCTCCCAGGGGATGGAACTTCAATGAAGTCTCAGGAGCTGCCAGAGCCAAGTCATTGAAGGGGCAACTAATAGGGCTCATTTACGCAACCCAGTATCTGAGAGTTCCACTAATAATTCTGAATGCCATCACCATTCTCGTGAAACTGGTTTCGGGTTAGCATGTAATGAACTTGGTCACATAGTCTTTGTGGTCTGCTTTCCTCGGAGCCATTTTTGTCCCTCAGGTGACTTTGTAGGTACACCATATAATAATTGGTCGGTCATTTTCTAGAATCTAGTCTTCGTATATATATCCTTGGAGATGCTAGAAAATCTATGCACGTCAAAGTTAAATTTCTCATCACAACTGGAGTTAAAACTGTATACTAAATAAGATTTCATTTCTTGTACGTGTGTTTGGAAGAGATTCATCATTTTTTGATCTTTAATCGACATCTATATTCATTAGAAGGTTTAGATTGTGATTGGGGTAAATTAGGTTGTATGACTGATGGTTATCGTGATTCAATACTTCTTAAGCCCATAAAATTGGTCCAAAAATTGATTTGCAAAGGTGCCAAAAGATTTTTGGCCTCGCAACTCCATAATAATGGTTTTATTTAAGAGAGTAATTAATGATGCATTTGAAAATACATTTAAAATGGTTCAATACACATTTCAAATGTAAATTAGTGTTTAGTTGTTACGTGGGAAATGCTCAAATGTTGATGTTACATCAGGATAGCATTTGCATTTCAATATTTGTAGGATGTTAATATAATTTTTTAAAATTTTAAATATATTTTATGATTTCATCTAAAATTATAAGATTATCAAAATGATTTAGTGAAAAATCAATGTGATTTATATTTTTTATTAAGTGAAATTTTATTTATTTATTTATATTTATTTATATGATTAAATTTTTTATTTATTATATATTTGGGCCATATGAATTTTTTTTATAAGATTACGTACATATTTATTTCTTTACTACTTAATTTAAATAAAAATATATTTATTTTTAAATAAATATTAAAAAGATAAATTTATCATAAAATATTTAATAGACTTTTTGAAATACAATTTTATCAAACAAAACTTACATCAATGCATATTTAAAAATATAGTTTTCATCTATTATTTATCAAATATTTAAAATACGTCATAATTGTATCGTTCACTTAAATTTGTTTTTTTTTTTTTCTTTTTCCAACTGCATATTTCTAAATATGTAAATGGTATTTCCAAACACGGCCGAAGTAGAATTGGAAAGGTGCGTACACTGCCCTACGTTTTTTGCATGGTTAATCCTTTGGGAGGGTTTGCATTGTCCTCCTGCCCTTTTGATTTATCTTTTATTTTTTTGTTCTTGATCAAAATAAAACCGGTCTTTCTCGGATTCCCTGCCATCACTGAAACAAAACAACCCCAGCCTTTGTTCTCGGGAGGGGCGGCTTCCTGCCCTCTACAAACTCCGAAGAAACACATGAAATGAAATATGGTCAATTTAAGGCCTTTTTGGGGGAGAAAATGGGTGCAAGCGAGAAAATGTTATTGCAAAGTTAAAGGGCTTCAAGTTTTCGGAATTAGTTAGTATATTTACTCACTCCTTTAAATTCCTATATTTCATATATATCCCCTATTCCTCTAAATATTTAAATATTTCATACATGGTAATATCATTGTTATCATTTATGTCACGCCCTTCAAATAATATCGATGATTTTAAAATTTTTATCACAAACTAATCCAGAATCCAAACTAACATATGAAGACACTGAAAAACATTCTATCAAATTCATATCTATAAAACCTATGCATTTTATAATCATATCTCACATCACTCGATAATTCATATTTATGGTAACCCAAGCCAACTTAACAAACATGAACAATATTTATAAATCCACAAGCTATGTAATTTATACAATCATAACTCCAACCATTTACCACAAGTTCATATTATCATAAATTAGACTTAACATTCCGAAATTCCAAATAAGAGAGATCTTCTAATACTTTTACACAGTATATCCATTTCGATTCATCGACAACATTTCATTACATACAAAATATGCTTATACAACAATAACATAATAACCAACAAGACTTGCCCCATAATTCTGAATAGCTCTCCACTGCCTCAGCCCAATTCAAAACATCTCAAAGAGTGACAACTTGACCTCAAAGATTTATATAACTGTTGAATCTCGTATTTTGATATTGAAACTACTTGATATATGTTTATGATTTAATCTGCATTTTGAGTGACGCAGGATGCTTCGATCAAGATGAGATAATTAATGCAGGAAAATCAGGTTGTGCCGGAGGAACATGTTAGAAGATTGGATGTCGGGCTGGTGGATCGGTCGACTTATCGACAGAAGGCTTCGGGCCGTGGACTCGGACATCGGGCCAAGAAGAGCGGCTATTGTGCCAAGGATATCGGAGTTGCGGAGTCAACTAGCCGATTGGGCAATAGGTTGTAGGAGAGGACGATGCGCCGAAGAATCAGACGAAGCGTCGAGGGACCAATGACATGCCGAACAACTTGGTTAATTGCTTAGGATTAATTGTCTCGATCGAAGTTTTGTTTTAAGTGTGCAGGATTAACTACGATAGAAGAAAGACATGCAGCAGGAGTTGCGCCGGAGTCAAGACAATGATCACGTTGGGAGTTCGAGAGTTCGACGGAAGTTCGGACAGTTGTCGGAGGTTCTGCGGGAACAAATCCGAGAAGTCCATGAGCTTGCCAAAGAAGCTCGTCGGAACTCGCCAAGTGGATCGTCGCAAGTCCAGGAGTTTGCCGGAAGTCCACAGGAGCATCACCGAGGGTTCATCGGATGATTGACGGAAGTTCGCCGGAAGCTCGCCGGAAGAAGCGATTGACGCACCGGAGCAAGTTGCAGTAAATGTCTTAGGGAATGTCGTAGTTAGCACAATGATTAAGTTAGAAATGAGAGGTGATCCCATTAAATTAATCTTGGGGCAATTGGGCCCCGGAAAAACCCAAATTAGGTCGAATGTATCAACCCATTTGGACCCTGATTTCTGTTGGGAGGTGCAACCGCCCAAGCCAGGAGGTGGCACCGCTTGGGCTAAGTCTTCGAGCGAGACTGGGCGGTGCAACCGCCCCAGCCAGGAGGTGGCACCGCCTGGGCTCAATCTCCGAGCGAGATTGGGCGGTGCAACCTCCCTTGACAGAGGTGGCACCGCTTGGGCTCGGTCTCCGAGCTCTGGCTGAGCGGTGCAACCGCCTCAGTCAGGAGGTTGCATCGCCTGAGCTCGGTCTTTGAGCTCTAGCAGGAGGTGCAACCGCCCCTGACAGGAGGTGGCACCGCCCAGAGGCTCAGTCTTCGAGCTCTGCCAGGCGGTGCAACCGCTCTAGTCAGGAGGTGCAACCGCCTGATCCCGGAATTCCGGGAATTGACAGTTTTGAGCTCCAAATTTGAACTGGGTTGGGGCCTATAAATACCCCACCCATTCAGCACTGAGAAAGCACAGAATACACACCGAAATCTTGATCTTGTTCTGTGATTTTTAGAGCTCAAAATTGTTGTAAAGGCCAAAAGTTCTTCTCCCTCTTTTCTTCCAAGTTCTGAGTTGTAAAGAGAGGAGAGAAAATTCTATAAGGGTTGTCTCCTAAGCCCATCAAAAGGAGTGAAACTGTAAAAGGGTGGTTGGCCTTCGCCTATTGAAGGAAGGCCTCTAGTTGACGTCGGTGACCTCATCGGTGGAGGAAGCCAAAAGTGGAGTAGGTCAAGATTGACCGAACCACTCTAAATCTCGGTTTGCATTTACTTTGAGCATCTTATCTTTACTGCAAACCTCCTCAATAGCTTACTGCCTTCTGTGTTTTTACGAACGTGTTTCAAAGTTCAGTGCTTTCCGAATCGGGGTTTAAGACGCAAATCAGTTTTATCGTATGAACGTCGTATTTCAGTTTGCGCTTACGTTCTGATTTCCATTATAACTACAAACTGCCTTTATATCTTTGCTTTAACTACATCTCGCCTTATCTCAAGTTAAAGTGGTTTACGAATCAGCTTTTATATCGAAATCGCTTTTATCATACGAACGTCGTATTTCTGTTTGCGCTTATATTCTGATTTCCATCATAACTGCAAACTGCATTCATATCTTTGCTGCATCTCTCCTAGTCAAAAGTTGAAGTGATTTACGAATCGGCTTTCTTACCAAAATCACTTCTATCGAACGAACGCAGTTTTCGATTTTAATCGCAGAAGCTTTTTCCGCTGCACTAATTCACCCCCCCCCCCTCTTAGTTCTCTTGATCCTAACAATTGGTATCAGAGCGGGGTTAACTCTCAAACGGATTAAAACCCATGAGAGATGGCATACGCCGGAAACCAAGAGGGCTTATCGGTTGTTCGTCCACCGTTGTTTAACGGATTGGACTACACTTATTGGAAAACTCGAATGAGAGTTTTCTTGATTTCTATGAATTTGGATTTGTAGAATATCGTTGAAAACGATTTTCAACTTTCCTCTAAACTGATGAACGAATGGTTGGATTTGGAGAAGAAGTATTTTTCTTTAAACACAAAGGCTATGAATGCCTTATTTTGCGCTTTGGACAAAAATGAGTTCAATCGGATTTCTACGTGCGAAACGGCTTTTGACATTTGGCGAACACTTGAAATCACGCACGAGGGAACTAGTAGAGTCAAAGACTCGAAAGTTAACATTTTATTGCATGATTTTGAGCTTTTTCGAATGCAACCAAGCGAGACTATAGGCGACATGTACACCCGTTTCACGGATGTCGTCAATAGTTTAAGAGCTCTTGGAAAATGTTTTTCAGATTTTGAACTCGTAAACAAGATTTTGCGCTCTCTTTCTAAGAAGTGGGATTCAAAAGTAACTGCAATACAAGAAGCTAAAAACCTAAACAACTTACCACTTGAAGAACTAATTGGTTTGTTGATGACATATGAAATGGTGCACAATGCACATGATGAACATGATGAACAAAATCACCTTCCAAAGAACAGGAAGGATTTGAAACTCCGGATAAATGAATACCACTTGAGCGATGACTCAAGTGATGAGGACAATGATGAACTTGAACTTCGAACACTAAATCTTAATAAGTTTATTAAACAAAAATCTAAAATAAACAATAAACTTGAACGAAGGAAGAGGCCAAAGAAGAAGAACACAAAGTGGGATGAATCGAGCTCCTCTGAAGACGAGGAGAAAATCAAGAAAGGCGAGGTGGCAAACTACACCTTAATCGCTTTCAATGATGAGATAATCGAAATCCCCCTAATTTATTTTGAATTTACTTGATGCTTTCATGATGTATATTCTCTTTTAGTTTAGAATTAATTTTCTTAAAAATTACATGTTTTAAAAAATTATGATCATGCTATGTAATTTCAAAAATGATAATATTGCATATTTTATGATAAACAAATAAAATGATCTTGATTGAAAATATGAAATCATGGTTAATAAGTAATAATGTGTATTACGCTGATTTCCATTGTTATTTCTCGATTTTGATTAAAAAAAATCATGTTTGATTTGAAGAAATGCATAATGATGAAATTAAATATTTTGATTAACAATTTTATGCATGAAATTTTAAGCTATACATGATGATAAGCATGTGTTGTTTTCATGAGTGTATTTGAAAAACTATGGCAAAAATGTGCTCGAATGCATGAACTTGTTAAGATTATTTTTCGGACTTTCTTGATTCAATGTTCAAATCACTTAATTGCCATGATGATTTTACACTATTACATGCCTTAATAACATGTTGAAAATTATGTGTTTTTTTGATCATGAGCATGTTTTATCTTCATGATTGAACTTGAAAATCTATAGCAAAATCTTGTCCGAATGCATGAAAGTGTTAATTTCATTTTCGGATTCGCTTAACAATTGGTATCCTAACAATCGAATTTTCTCATACACTTATGAAAAATATTTTTTTGAAATGGATTTGATGAAATGATTCCTGCTTATAAATTCCATCTTGAAATATGGATGATAGTGTTTTTTTGCAAAGATTTGTTTGACATACATATCTCCTATGATTCATGTGTAGAGAAAGAATTTATAAATCATAATACAATGAGATTTCTTATGCAAAAATAAAGTGCTTTTGTGATTCTTTGCATTGTTGTCTTGTATGCTTCATGTGATAATATGAATACATGAAACACTTATGATATGATTTTTATGCAATTCCTTGTATTCATGAAATGTTTATCTCATCACCTAATAATTCTTCTTGATATTCCTTATGTGATGATAAGAATACATGAAATATTCATTAATTTGTTTTGATACAAATAAGAAGTTTCGATCATGTATGGTAGGATGTAATTTGACAAATTTGGTACCATCATGTTACAAAATAAATGATGATTAGGAATCATGCATTAATGATGATTGTATATTTTATGATTTGGCATGATGCATGCAATGATGAAATATTAATGAATTTGAAATGATGCATGCAATACTTACGACAATGATGTACATGATGTATTGCATATGATATGTATCATGAATGCTTTAAATGATGAATGTTTGATATCATGATCAACATGTTGATAAATGCTTAAAAATTTTAATATTTGAGTATCATGTATGATATACCCATTAATGATGATTGATTTTCGGTATCATGCATGAAAAATAAGGTTTTTGAAATGGTGTATGTTTTAATTTGAATATATAATGATGCACTAATAAAATTGATATTTACCTTTGTCATAATCTGAAAATTAAAAGAAAAAAGGGTCTTCCCTTCTTTTTGACAATGACAAAGGGGGAGCAAGAATTTCTAGCGTGGATATCATGAAAAGAGACAAACTAGCTAGCTTACACAATTCAAGATGAAAGCAAAAATTACACTCCTCTAAAGAGAAGATGCAAATGTAACACTTGCCAAATTGTTTGCTTGCCTCATGTAAAACATTATCTCTTGCTAGTTTGGCATTTTGCTAGCTTGCACTTTGCAAAGAAAGCAAAGATGACACTTCTCAAAAGAGAAGGAAGAGCTTGTTATCTTGAACATCACAAGCTTGCCAAACAAAAATTGTAAAAGTGCTATCTTGCCTATCTCAAGAAGCAAAACATGCTAAACTTACACCTTGCAATGGAAGCAAAATTGCGAGCTTAAACATTACAAAGGAAGCAAAAATTTGCTAGCTTGCAACTTGCATATTTCAAGAAGCAAGAGTTGCCTTCTTGAACATCTCTAAATTGCTAGCTTGCAAGTTCTAAAATGTTATAACATTGCTAGCTTGCATGTTCTAAAAGTGCTATCTTGTATGCTGTAAAACTTGCATATCTAAAACTTGATAGCTTGAATGTTCTAAGCATGATGTAACATTTGCTAAATTTTCTGGCTTCAAAACTGCATGATGATAAAACTTGATATTATGTTTTTCATGCAATAAGTTAAACTAATATTCCAAACACAAGAATAGTTGGACTTCTCCTTTTTGTTGATGACAAAGGGGGAGAAGTATGATGTTATGCATAAGTTTATGCATAAGTTCATGATGACTCGTTGCAAGTATTCATGATGAATATTGCAATGACTTGAATTCAGTTTGAATTCAAGGTTCTATCAATATGATATATTGATAGGGGGAGTTTGTTTAAACTCCGGGATTACGTGTTGCAAGTATTCATGATGAATATTGCAATGACTTGAATTCAATTTGAATTCAAGGTTCTATCAATATGGCATATTGATAGGGGGAGTTTGTTTAAACTCCGGGAGTTAAGTTTAACTGCGTCATCATCAAAAAGGGGGAGATGGTTGAATCTCGTACTTGATATATGTTTATGATTTAATCTGCGTTTTGAGTGACGCAGGATGCTTCGATCAGGATGAGACAATTAAAGCAGGAAAATCATGTTGTGCCGGAGGAACATGTCAAAAGATTGGACGTCGGGCCGGTGGATCGGTCGACGTATCGACAAAAGGCTTCGGGCCGTGGACTCGGACATCGGGCCAAGAAGAGCGGCTATTGTGCCAAGGATATCGGAGTTGCGGAGTCAACTGGCCAATTGGGCAATAGGCTGCAGGAGAGGACGATGCGCCGAAGAATCGGACGAAGCGTCGAGGGACCAATGACATGCCGGACAACTTGGTTATTTGCTTAGGATTAATTGTCTTGATCGAAGTTTTGTTTTAAGTGTGCAGGATTAACTACGATAGAAGAAAGACATGCAGCAGGAGTTGCGCCGGAGTCAAGACAATGATCACGTTGGGAGTTCGAGAGTTCGACGGAAGTTCAGACAGTCGTCGGAGGTTCTGCGGGAACAAATCCGAGAAGTCCATGAGCTTGCCAAAGAAGCTCGTCGGAACTCGCCAAGTGGATCGTCGCAAGTCCAGGTGTTTGCCGGAAGTCCGCAGGAGCATCACCGAGGGTTCATCGGATGATCGACGGAAGTTCGCCGGAAGCTCGCCGGAAGAAGCGATTGACGCACCGGAGCAAGTTGCAGTAAATGTCTTAGGGAATATCGTAGTTAGCACAATGATTAAGTTAGAAATGGGAGGTGATCCCATTAAATTAATCTTGGGGCAATTGGGCCCCTGAAAAACCCAAATTGGGCCAAATGGATCAACCCATTCGGACCCTGATTTCTGCTGGGAGGCGCAACCGCCCAAGCCAGGAGGTGGTACCGCCTGGGCTAAGTCTCCGAGCGAGACTGGGCGGTGCAACCGCCCCAGCCAGGAGGTGGCACCGCCTGGGCTAAGTCTCCGAGCGAGACTGGGCGGTGCAACCTCCCCTGACAGAGGTGGCACTGCTTGGGCTCAGTCTCCAAGCTCTGGCTGAGCGGTGCAACCGCCTCAGTCAGGAGGTTGCATCGCCTGAGCTCGGTCTTCGAGCTCTGACAGGAGGTGCAACCGCCCCTGACAGGAGGTGGCACCGCCCAGAGGCTCAGTCTTCGAGCTCTGCCAGGCGGTGCAACCGCTCCAATCAGGAGGTGCAACCGCCTGATCCCGGAATTCAGGGAATTGACAGTTTTGAGCTCCAAATTTGAATTGGGTTGGGGCCTATAAATACCCCACCCATTTAGCACTGAGAAAGCACAGAATACACACCAAAATCTTGATCTTGTTCTGGGATTTTTAGAGCTCAAAATTGTTGTAAAGGCCAAAAGTTCTTCTCCCTCTTTTCTTCCAAGTTCTGAGTTGTAAAGAGAGGAGAGAAAATTCTGTAAGGGTTGTCTCCTAAGCCCGTCAAAAGAAGTGAAACTGTAAAAGGGTGGTTGACCTTCGCCTATTGAAGGAAGGCCTCTAGTTGACGTCGGTGACCTCGTCGGTGGAGGAAGCCAAAAGTGGAGTAGGTCAAGATTGACCGAACCACTCTAAATCTCGGTTTGCATTTACTTTAAGCATCTTATCTTTACTGCAAACCTCCTCAATAGCTTACTGCCTTTTGTGTTTTTACGAACGTGTTTCAAAGTTCAGTGCTTTCCGAATCGGGGTTTAAGACGCAAATCAGTTTTATCGTACGAACGTCGTATTTCAGTTTGCGCTTACGTTCTGATTTCTATTATAACTGCAAACTACCTTTATATCTTTGCTTTAACTGCATCTCGCCTTATCTCAAGTTAAAGTGGTTTACGAATCAGCTTTTATATCGAAATCACTTTTATCGTACGAACGTCGTATTTCAGTTTGCGCTTATATTCTGATTTCTATCATAACTGCAAACTGCATTCATATCTTTGCTGCATCACTCCTAGTCAAAAGTTGAAGTGATTTACGAATTGGCTTTCTTACCAAAATCACTTCTATCGAACGAACGTAGTTTTCGATTTTAATCGCAAAAGCTTTTTCCGTTGCACTAATTCACCCCCCCCTCTTAGTGCTCTTGATCCTAACAATAACAACAGAGTGAACTAAAAACAGCTCAACAAGCGACAAAGCATATTCAGAACAAAAGGAACGGTTTCAAACAAGTAAGATATCGTAATGCAAGGAAGAATACAAGATTTCTCAAGGATACAATCTCATTAGATACAAAATCATATGTGTCATGTCATTCAAAACATATTTGGTTCATAACAAATGGAGCATAGAGTAATTGGAACATATCAATAGCGTACGAGATGTTCCGGAGCTTATCAATGGTAAATAGGACATTTCAGAACATATCAGTTCATAGCAAATGGAGCACAAAGTAATTGGAGCATATCAATAGCGTACGAGATGTTCCGGAGCTTATCAATGATAGATGGAACATTTCGGAACATATAAATGGTATGTGAAGCATTTTGAAGTATATCAATGGCATAGGAAACATTTTGGAGCATATCAATACAAAATACGAAACAGAAGCTCAAACGTCGTACCCTAGCATAGTGCATATGAGGTTTAACTCAGTGGTGGCTCCACGCCGTGATGAGTTCTCGACTCCATCCACGGGTAGCCCTTTCCTACTCGAGCCCTCTCACCCTTCCCAAGTGCTAGGTCAGCTCTGAATTTCATATCAAACAGATAGATGGTGAAGTGGGATTCTAAACATAATATGGTCCATCCATTTCTGAATGACCACCAAACATAATCTAGAGCATCGTGGGCTCTAAGCACATACCCTTTACCATTTCTGGCAAAGGTCCAAATAATCCCACAAACACCAGAGTACAAAAGGTATTGTGAACAATAAATTGGGACATATCGGAAGCACATGCGGAACAACGAAATGTACATGTGCCTTTATGATTCAATACGATGCAAACATAATCCTTCACAAATGTATTTAGATTTGAAAGGAAATGAAAGCAAGAGCGTACAAGGATTCCAAGCAATCACATATAGCTCAATTCAAATAAGAAGGTTAGATGAAATCAATTTCCAAAGGAATGAAACCAGAATATACGAAATCGACCAAAGCTCGATTTTTGGCAGAATTCAAGAGGCACATTGAACAAATGATTCAATCTATCAATCGTGCTCCAATTTACTCAGAAATATATTGTGGAAAGATATTTCAATCTATTTTCAGATAAAACAAGTCTCATATGAATCGAAGTTTCCAACAAAGAGTTAAAATTGATTTAGTAACCAAAGGTCAGAAAACAAAATTATTGTTTTGCATAATCCATAGGGTCAGATTTAATAGATAACTAAGCAGACATTTGGACTCTAAATCATTTAATCCAGGTATCAAACGAAAGATCTACGAGTCTAGTTTCCAATGTAATAAGATTTGAATAAATCAAAGTTTTCAACAGGGACATATAGGCAGTTCAGTATCAAAAGGTCAGATTCTCAAACGTTGCGCAAATTCGAATCGTTACGTCTAAACATGAGATATATCAAATGCAAAGCTAGAACAATTTAAAGTTCCTCGTATTCAAAGCAAATGTAGAGATAAAATTACAGTAAGGAAAGATCAAGACACTTGCAATAGGAAAGATTAGAAAGCTTGCAAGAGGTAAGATCGGAACACTTGCCTTTCAAAGATTTTGATCCGAAGATCCAAAGAAGGTGTCAGCCCAAATCCTTCTACTTTTCCTCTGTGTCCTCTTCATGTTTCGTTTTCTACATATTTCTCTTTTTCCTCCACAACTGCAGCTCATGCAGAACATAGAGGCATAGTCACCTACTCTCTCTTACTCTCATTCCTTCTTTTTCTTTTTCAAACATAGCTGTCGTAGCCATCGCCGCTGCCACTACCATAGTCGTAGCCACCACCGCAACTGTTGTCACAATCGCAGCCCCTTCTACTGCACTACTTCCTTCCTTCCTTCTCTCGTTCCTACTTTTTCTTTCCCAAACACAACTGCCCGCAGACGCAGCCACCACCGTAGTCGCAATCATGGCTACAACCCCTTTCCTTTCTTTTTATTTTCCAAAAGCAGCTGCGGCAGCGGTCGCTACCACCACTATAGCCACGGCCACCACCGCAGTCGCAATCACGACCACCACAACAGTTGCAATCATGGCCACCACTGTAGCCAACATCGCAGCCGCAGCCGCAGTCGTAGCCACGGCCGCAGCCCCACAGCCGCAGCCTCTTCTTCCTTCCCTGCTCTATTTCCTCTCCTTCCCTTCCAGCTGCAGCTGCCACTGCCGCAGCTGCATCCCCTTCTCCTCTTCCTCTCTTCTTGCCTTTTCCTTTCTCTTCTTCTTCCTTTCCTTCTCTTCTTTCCCAGCTGCACTGCTGCAGTCGCAGCCTCAGCCACGGCCGCAGCCTCTTCTTCCTCCCCTGCTCATCTTCCTCTCCTTCTTGTCTTCCAACTGCAGCTGCCATCGCCGCAGCCGCAGCCCCTTCTTCCCCTTCTCTTCTTCCTCTCCTTCCCTTCTTCCTTCCTCTTCCTCTTTCCCTGCCACAGCTGCAGGTGCCACAGCCGCAGCCGCAGCTACTTCTTTCCCTTCTCCTCTTCCTTCTCCTTCCTTTCTTCTTCTTCTCTTCTTCTCCTTCCTCCCCTTCTTCTCCCCGACGCACAGCACCTCCTCTCCTCTGTTTCCTTCTGCAGAAAACAGAGGTGCCGCCTCTTCACCCGCTTCTACTTCTTCTCTTCCTCTTCTTCTTCTTCTCCTTCTTCTTCTCCTCTTCTTCCCTTTTCCTACCCGACACCCCACACCTTCTCACTGCAGCCCATGCCGCAGCCATCCTTCTTTTTTTATCTTTTTCTCTTCTTCTTTTTCCTCTTCTTCTTCTTCTCCTCCCCAACGCTCCACACCTCCTCTCCTCTGTTTCCGGGAAACAGAGGTGCTGCAGCCCTAGCTGCTGCCACCTCTCGCTCCTATCCCACTTCCCCCTCTTTTTCTTCTTCTTCTATTCTTCTCTTCTCCCACTTCTTCCTCCTCTCTTCTTTTCCCTCTTCTTCTTCTTTTCTTCTTCTCCTCTTCTTCCTTTCTCCTCCCCAACGCCCCACAGCTCCTCGCTGTAGCCCTTGCCGCAGCCACCTCCTCTTTTCTTCTTCTTCTTCTTCTTCTTCTTCTTCTCCCCACGCCCCACCGCTCATCTCTCTGTTAAACAGAGAGCGTGGGGGCGGTGGGATAAAATCGAAATTTTCGGTTTTCTCTTTTTTTTTTTTTGTAACTTAACAGTTTAGTCCTTGAAATTTCTATATTTACATATAGGTCCTCCGATTTATAAATAAATCTTTATTAATAATTTTCAAAAGTGAGGGATATTACAATTTATCCCTTAACTCAGGGTATATTTGAAAACATGTTTAAAATGTGCATTGAGGTTCCGATTTACATTTAAAATTGGTATTTGGTAATTTTTTTTTCAAAACATATTTGGTTTGGATGCCGCATGCATTGCGGATACTTAAATATTGATGTTATCTTAGGATTAACATTAGCATTTTATTATTTGTGGGATTATTATTATATAATAGAAATTTTTATTTATATAATAATAATAATATTCTTATATTATTATGATATTCTCTAAAATCACAAGATTATTATTATATAATAGAAATCATAATTCTTATTTTCTCTCCCCTTCTCTTTCATGAATTTTATTTTTTTTTGAAATGTTGTCCATTTATTTTTAAAGTTTATTTTATATTTATTTATTTTGCTTTCATTTATATTTTTTTATTTATTATATATTCGAGTCATACAAATTTTTTTTGTAAGATTATTTATATTCATTCATTCATTTATTTATTTTATTTTTTTACTTATTAATTTAGATAAAAGATATATATATATATATTCACTTTTGAATAAATATTAAAAATAATAAAAAGATAAATTTGTTAGAATTTTAAAAATATAATTTTATTAAATAATATTTTTAAAATATAATTTTTCATCTATTATTTATCAAACGCTCAAAGCACTCTACAACTGCATGTTCAATTCAGCTTTTTTCTCCAAACACATTTAAAATGTAAATTTGTTCTCAAATGCAACCTCAAGCTAATTACTATTGGTAATGGTCATTATTAAATTTTAAAAATTAAAATTATAAATATAAAAAATTCTTTTATTACTTTCATTCATTTCTTGATTCCTCATCTTGTTTGATATTTTTGAAAGTAATAATAGATGGAGATTAACAATGATAACATACCTGTAAATTTTTAAAAATTTTCAGGATATATGTACAATAAACTTAAATTTAGGGATATATATATATATATATATATATATATATATATATATATATATATATATATATATATATATATATGTAATTTTCATCTGAGACAGAGAAGATTTAGGCATTAAATTTGTGATTAGCAAGGAAAAAATTGAATATAAAAAAAATATGATGACTCGTTGATCCCTGAAAAAAGAAAAATAAATGCGGAAGAGAACAACCCCTTTTTAACACCAAGATTTTCCATGATTCCTTGCTGACATCTTGGGTAAAGACAAATGCACCGGTTCTAAAAGAAGGTCGCTTAGGTCATGCTTACGAAAGAGTTCTTTAACCTACAGCTCGAAAGGGATGTTGGAACGTTGGAATCTCTCGGACACGGATAGAAAACAAGAAAGAACGGACTCTAATGAGACTCCCACCACTGACCACCAGCCTGGGAAAGTGAGAGAAATATGCATCGAGGAGGGGAATTGGGTGGTCAGTAAGGTGCTTTCTCTTCTTGAAAGAAACACAAGTGATCTGGTCCTGAACTAAAAAAGGAAAATAATGTTCAATGCTCCCGAAAAAGAAAAATAAATGTCCCACTTTTTTTTGCATAATTTTTTTTTATAAAACATTGTGCAAAAGTCACACAACAACAATAAACAAGAAACTTTATTTTTTTATCATAAAAAAAAGATTAAATGAAAATAGGTGCTTTTTTAAGATTTAGAAATACATACGTTTTATGTTTTTCTCATATCCAAAAAAAAATTCCAAGAAATTTATACGCCTATTTTTATACCTTTATCGTGAAGCTTTCATGCATTAATTTTTTATGGTGTAAAAAATATAAGAAAAGCTCAATACCAGTAATAGCTTAGAAAAGTTTATAATCAACAATCATGTTTTGTTTCACGAGTACCACACAGTATGTGTTAACATATATTTTCAACTGTTACATGCACATGAACAAACCAAGTGCAGCTCCCCCGGAGCCGGTATCTCCAGATCACAACTATTGCCGACCATCTACTCTTTTTTGTAAAAAGAATGATCCAATCGCAACAACTGCCCCTGTTACTGCAACTGTTAGTAATATCTGCCTATGCGATGAGCGTTGTGCCCGTGCCGGCCTTCTCTGAGCCCTTTCCCTCTCAGCAGTTCCCACATCCCTTCAAGTTTTATAGAAAAATCCCAGTAAGTCACAAAAGACGATAGATTTAAGCAAGAAGATAAGACATTTAAACACAGACAACTAAGAGTAACTGCTTAGAAATGATAACCATCTCTGGACAGGATCTACAGCATGTGTAAAGATCACAACACTTCACAAGCCAAGCATTTCCAGTACTCTTAAACTTGTTACCGATCCATTGGGGGAAAAAAAACAGCATTCCTGACAGCATGATGGTTTTTTCGAAACTAAAAATATTACATGGTAGAAAACATCCACTCTGAGGATTCGATAATTTTGTGAATCTAGATTCTTGTTTAATTGCTTCCATCACAGGTAGGTTCTTATGCTATCTGAAACTGACTCCAGCTAGTAGAAATCCAAACCCCCAACAGTAATTTTTTTACGAGAATTGGAATTTGATACTACAAAATTGTGATTGTAAAGAAAGGAAACAAAAAAGAAAAGTTGTGGTCCATTTTGATCTTGACCAAGAGGGTTAAATGATTTACTTCACACAATATTCAATCAAGTGTTCACAAAAGATTAAAACAAGACAGATCTGTGTGAGATTGTGATAACCTAGGTTTAGTCACTTATTTAAAGTGGGTAAAAGGCTTAAATCGGCTCATAAGGATAAGATGCGTGTGCTCTCCAACTAAGATTTAAGCATTTTGAACTATTAGGTAGTTCAGCTGATCTAGTATTAGATATGGTGAAGAGCACAAAGTAGCAAAAAATTATCCATGGATGAGACTAGAGACATATCACAGCGTAGAGCCACCCACTACTAGGTTAGTTTCAAATGCACTATGGTAGGATTTAATTTGGGTTATATTGATCCTTGACAAGAACACTAAGCCCTCAAGTGAGAAGATTGTAATACCTAGATTTAGTCCCACATTGGAAGTAGGTAGAAAACTAAAATTAACTCATTAGAGCTTAATGGGTATACTACCATAAACTTAGGCCTATGTATTTTTGACTAGTGGTTCAAACTCTATGTTAATGTGTTAGTTATCCCATTGGCTGGATCAAAATAACAAAGATGGCCAAAGTTGGTTTGTATCATACAATAAATAAATGTTAATTCATGAATCAAGAACTTGGCAATTGTTTGATGCATTCAACCAAGTAGTTTTTTATATTTAACTAGCTTTACTTGAAATCTGTCATGTCAGATTTATGCTTGTAAAAAAATTAATTAGCATAATTTAAAATTTTCAAGTTCACTTGAGAAAATACCCAAATTGGTTATATTAAATGCACAAAACAATAATTTTTCAACAATTTTTATGCCCATGGAGTCACTAAAAGGTTGTCATTGTATTTTATCAACAACATGTTGGTTTATTTGGCCAAGATTTTTTGTTAGATGGACAGTCTAGATAATTAAAAAATGTTTGTTCTTGTTCATGGAAGATATGAAGGGGGCAACATTTAGAAAAAGGAATAGATAAGTTATTGCCTATCTCCTATACTTTTTACTATCAATATTTTGCAATTCAATTTATTTTAATTCCATCATGATTCGTACCAAGGTTTTTAATCTCGTACCGTACCGAGTACCAGTGTACCAAGTGGTATGCCAAAATTCTAACGAGCAGATGTAGGTTGGTTCAACCACAGCAACCATCGGATGGGGGTTAGTTGACTTGACGCGGTCAGTCAGGACCCGTGACCCCCAAGCTACTATAAGACATGGGATCGACCCCATCCAACCCTTGGGCCTCCTCGATCCTCTCCATCACCTTCCGCGTCGACGTCGGCCGCTTGGTCGCCCTCCTCTGCCGCTATCGCATCCCTCCCGACGAGCTCCGTCGTCCTCCCACGCACCTATCCGACCTCGAGACACACAACCCCATCCCTCCCCATTGCTTTCTCCTTTCCTCTCTCTCTCTCTCTCTCTCTCTCTCTCGTGCTCCTCCCATCACCTTTCGTGTTGATGCCCGCCGCTTGGTTGCCCTCCTCCGCCGCCCTCCCACGCACTTGTCCGGCCTCGAGACGCACAACCCCATCCCTCCCCACCCCCTCTCTCTCTCTCTCTCTCTCTCTCTCTCTCTCTCTCATGCTCCTGCTCCTCTCTTAGGATCGAAATGTTGGGGTATGCATCCCGACTCTAAGATCCAAAAAGAAGAATCGTACCGGTAGCAGGTGATCCACGTGCTGATAGGCTGGCAGACTGATACGTACTGTCCATATCGGGCGGTACAATACAAAATTAAAAACATTGATTCATACAACGTGCTCTTTTTTAATACAATAGAATCCTAGATCTGTACCTAGAAATGTGTTCTTATTGTCATATAGAGATGAATTATTTGTTTAATCCACGATTTGATCAACAGAAATGGCTCTCCCTAATCTTTTTCTTTTCTGAACACCGAGGATTAACTTAAGCAAGTAGAGAAATCATCATGTTAGCTAATAACTATCTCATCATTGTAACTACCACCCTGCTGCAAGTGAGCTCATCCACTTCAGCTCTCCATTAAAGGAAGTTAGAGTACAATCATCCATGGCTAGCTTTATTGGGTTGCTATTTAGACAACTTTTTAATAGGCCAAAGCATTGATTAGCCTTTTAGCTTCCTTTAAATTAATTTTCATAGTTTTACATGTATCCTCTAATTATATAGATATTCTTTAAATTCAAGAAAAGCTCAAAACATACTAAACCGAAAGCATTATCAAATTCAAAAGTTTCAAGAAATCTACCAAATCTACATATTAGAAAAGAATAATACAATCTATATAACCACATAAAAAATAAAAACCAAAATGAAAATATAGAAAGAACTGGTTTTTCAAAGTCTACCTGGAAGGTTCTGCAGTACCAGCTGAGTTGCCATGAAATTGGATATCGTGGTATATTCTTTCATGCAAGCGAACATATTTGTGACATATGTCACAATACTCTGTTCGATTACCACATATTTCCTGAATTTGCAGACCAATAATACTATGTTATCTCATGGATATAAATGATTCTGACATTTATTGCTGTAGGTTCCAATACATTACCTGATGTTTGAGGAGATCAACTGCAGGCAGTGGGAATTCACAATATTCACATGTGATAATCCTCTGGGGACATCTTTCACCTTTATGTAGAGACCAAAGTTCGCGTTCCACTTTCTCACTGCATAGTGAACAATCCAACTGTTCACACAAATTCACCAGCACCAAAATATTAGATGAGATGAATAGATTAGGATTAGTGGCGCATGAGGAAGATAAGTGATTTGACTATTATTGATTTAATTGAAATATTGCCCTACACAGAGCTCAATAATGGGAAATAATCAACGTAATTGGCTCTAAATATTTGGGAAATTATGATTTGTTGTTATAGTTGTTATTCATCATAGATCACATATATTGTATAAAGTATAAAATTTTTGTAATACATAGAAAATATAGTCATATAACTGTCTTGTCCATGTCATATCATGTCTGACTTCTGTAGAATTTGTCATGTCAGCATGTCTGTATCATGCCAAGTTAGTGTCTACCCTTTATTGGTCATAGAGAGAGCAACAATATTATTGATACTAGCCAAAGAGGCTAAATTCATGAAACTTATTTTGCTCTTTTTGGTGATCCATCCAATCTATCTCCCAAGTCTTGTGATGATAGAACTGATAAATGAGATGTAATCAGCATTTTGAGCTCTTTCAATTGAAAAGAAATATATAATATAAACAGATAAATATTTTTCCAGTTATTTTTGATTAAATATATATTCAAGACAAATCCATTAGCAATTCTTTTACAGAACTATTTCTTCTTTCAAATTTTTCTAAAACATCTTCTGCTTAAAGTACATTAGTCATTCTTTCACGTTCGAATTTGAAAGTCTTCTTTGTATTCATTAATTGATAGAATGGACTTGGATACTCTGAATATTCTAAAACCTTTGAAATAAAAAAGAAAATGAATTGTCTAGAACTCCATCAATAATGACAATTGTAAAGCACAAAAATGTACCATGAGATCGACACATACCGGAGCATGACTTTCATTGTAATGGTCATCAGCATGTTTTCTCGGAATCATATCCCCACAAATTGCACATTTTTGAAGATTGCGAGAACAATGTGCATAATGTAAGTCAATATTTGATGTTGGAATGTCTCTTTGACTACATGCATAAGAGAATCATTAAGAGAAGCAGTTAAGCATATAAATACATTAAACTATTTAATTAACCAACATCAATGAAATAAAAAGGATAAGAGAGACCTTCCTTACAATTTTAGCTAAAGGATTGGTCATTGAAGCTAGTCATAGATAATCAAATTCTGCAGCTGTCTTTTCTAGATTTTTTTTTTCTTTTGCTATAGTTCTAGAATGATATATGAGACATCTACTTAAAGATAAGTAATGAACAGCAATAAACATGAAACTTCTGCAAATCGTGAAGTAAAAGACAATCAGATTTATCAAAATCTTCATGCCTACCATTGTGACCCTTGTCAGTAAGCATGTACTGCACTGATAAAGTACTAATACTAGTCATAATTACATTCCAATGATGGTACATGACCCCAAATATTGATTACAAATACTTGTGGTACAGCAAGTGTTGTGCAATGCCATGAAGGTAACAGCTTGGGTTAATTAAATTGGCAAATAAACCCTTACTTGGCATCAACGTAGACCATGATATTTAAACGCATATGATATTTAAACGCATTCCTATATTGACAAGCATATGAAATCAAATACTGTCTCACAATCTACCAAATTTCAAATATTTATAGTTATTACATAGCACCCACCACGAATGACAAGTGCATCCAGTCAGCGTCATAAAAGTTGTGACACAGTATAATCCCACCAATATAAGTTTCAATTTATTAGTTAAATATTTAGAGCATAAGTTTGCTCATCGTACATATGCAAATAAATGATCATTCAAGTAACTCTCAACCCATACAGCTATACATATATTTTATCCATAATAACGATACTATCAGGATGCGTGATCAAACACTCAGTTTTAAATTTAGAAAGTTAAAAAACATCAAAAATACTTGCAATCGTTAAGGGGTACTATTAGATACGTGCAAGTGGTGGACAGGTCAAACGTAGATACTATGCAATGCATAATTAATCATATCATGATGAACAGATTGGATGACATTCTTGCAATTGCTAGTTTCATCTGTGTTATATTTTATTTCTTACATCTGGACCATTAAATATAGTAAACAATCTCTTTCTTGATAAACATATTAAGTATGCTGATGATGGGTTCATAATGTTCTTTCCAAGAAGATGGTTATTTCATAAAACTTACCATAATTACTGATGGAATAAAATGAATAAAAGACCATCAGAAGAAGCAAATAAAATTCACAAGAAAAACTATCAACGCATTTTTAAACATCTTTGAATACTAAGGAAATATTGTAACAGACTTTATTTATAAACTTCAAATTTTTTCACTGCTATATTCCAGGAGAAACAATATTAAGACTCAAGTCTACAGTTCCAACGACTTTTAGATATTTACTTTACCTCCTTGATCTTAACTTTACAGAGAAATCAGTTGCTTAGCACACCATCTCTGCTAATAATTTATTATCTTTCTACAAAGAAGGGCAATAACAGGTAGAAAAAAAGTGAACACCAAGTACATTGGGAAGAAAAAAGGACCAATTGACTACGATTAGCCAACAACAGCACCAATCAGTTGCATTTCCAAAATACAAGTCTCTCATGGATTTGGCAATAAGAGACTTAAACAATCATGTAATGAGTGTCAACCCTTGAAGGAACACTCAGATGCCTATAAAAACAATTTATTAGGAAAATGAAAAATACTCTCTGGGAGGTGCCATCCATAAGGCTCTTGTTGGATTTGATAATAAGAGGCTTAATTGATAATGTTATGAGTGTCAAGCTTAGAAAGATGACCAAGAGGACGAAATAAGAAAGCTGGAGGGAAGAGAACCTACTATAAAGTCATTATACAGAAAACATACGAATACTGTCATGCAAATTGATGAAGAGACTATATGTCATGGATGGAAGTGCCAGTTTATACCAGCACAACATCTAGAACATGACATGTAGAGAGAATGTTGACAACGTATTGTATTGGGTCAAAACACGTGTCAATTTCCACTAACCCCATGTCACTTGTGTCAATCTAGACAGATCATGCCGACACCTTACCAACATACCCACACCATGGAACATAAAACCTAGTGGAGAAAAGAACATCAATCTAAGTGATCATCATCTTCTTTGCCAATGATAAGGAACACTCTTGACCATCATGCTACTTTGAAAACCATTATGGCCAAAGTTAAATCCAGTAATTTATGGAAAATTGTGGATGCTCAAAACAAGCTCAATCCTTTTAAACTGTAATGACTAGAGTAGGGCTTGTACATGTAATAAATCTCAACTCCCAAATCATTTTAGTTTGGACAAAAAGGGAATGGGTATGTCTATATCACACTTACACAATAAGTAGCAAGTCTAATTAAATTAATAGCAACTACATTTGCTTGCTAAATGTAGAAATTAAAAAAATTAGCTAGAACCGAAGCTCCAGTATCATTTGTTTTAGATCCATCACCTATATAGAAACAATTGTCAACCTCAATTTGCCAGAAGCATCTGAAAAAATTCATTTTATTAACATAAAAAACAATAATTTCTACAACTGCAATTATCTCCAAATCCCCTAATGGTTTTCACATGATCAATTGCTTGCGATGCAATATCAAGGGATCAGGTAAACCTAAGGAAAGTATCAAACTGGTCCAGCGTGCTTTCGTACATTATCGAATACACTTTAGGCAGAAAAACCAAGAGTCATTATCATCATCATCATAAAAAAAAGGAGCACGAGACAAAAGAACAGAAGAAAAGGATAAAGAAACAAAAAATCTTCCTTTTACGCAGAATACTACCAGGCTATAACCGGTGATCCGAAAGAAACAGGAAATACAAGAAGGATCAAAAAGCGACAACCAATCCTAAGATTTCATATAGAATTCCCAATCGATCGCAATAGGATCATCGCAGAAAGAAGACAAACCAGTGACTGCATGTAGAGGTGATCGACTCCGAGGTGATCTCCATCTGATTGATCGGGAAATCCACAAGCGACAAGAACGATCAGAAGAAAGGGGACAGAAAAATCAAAGAAATTAGAACTAAAAAAGGGGAAAAATAAATCAAATAACGAACAAAAGAGCAGCGAGGGTAAATACCTCCCCGACGCAATCGAGCGATCACCAATCGGAGAAGTTGAAGGCCAGCGGTCGCGGTGGCGGTGGCGAGGTGGACGGGTTTCTCCCCTCCGGTTTGTCCTCTTGCCTTTATGTACGTCTTGGGTGATACATACGATGGAAACTTTGCCGGTCTGCTTTGCCCGCAAATAAATCGTGTGTCAGAGGCGATGGCTCCAATGAACGGTTGAGATCGTTCTGTGGCGTGGCTGGTGCTCCCAACTGTGGTCGTTTCTAATAGTTCCGGTCGAACAATATACCAGGGTCCCCCGCTAATTATTCTACAGTTAGACAGCCACCTGCCACGCCTACCCACCCATCTCTTCCTGTCCTGTGTCACGAAATGTGACATCTACGAATCCAACCCACATCTAAAGTATCACTATCTGTGAAGTGGGTCCCAAGCATGAGACATCTTGTCCATTTAAAATACTGGTAACTTTTGGGGTGGATAGAGAGGGAAGAAGAAACATAATGCTGCATGAATGCGTGGTATTTTCCCCATGTTTTATTTTTGGCAAAAATGTATGTCCATGGGAAGTATTATAAATGCAAAGAAGAGTGGGTAAAGTGCCGGCAAGAGTACATTACTCTTATAAAAATATAGTGTACGAAATCACAGAATATAAGTAATAACGAGATTTTTTATTTTATATTCATAAATTTAAAATCACATACTTAAAATTTGATCATAGGAAAAGAATTTATTTCCTAATAGGTGTATCTTAATAAGAAAATTATCTATGACCACAAAGATTGATTTGATGATGATGATGAAGATTGGGGAAAGACAACGGTATTTATGAATTTGATTTATATTTTAATTGATAAATATTTTAAATGAATATTTTTTTTAATTATTTAACGGTATATTTTCGAAAATTTTTAATGGACATTTTAAAAAGTTTAGATGTGTGTAAGTTATAAAAGTACCAAAGTCCTTTATGAATTTCGGAAGTTATATAATTGTAGATTTTCGAAACAATTATGATGCATGATATATATACATTTTAGAATTTACAATGTGATTTTGGAAATTATTTAGTGGGATATTTTCAAATGAATTAAGATTTAAATTTTAATCATAATCAGTAAATTTTAATTAACAGATCTCATAAAAAAGTTCATGGCATTTTATTGACAGACATTTCCTAAGATGGGTTTAACTAATTTAAAGCAAGTCAAGTATGTTTAATGTTCATGCTTCGTACTAATGTCATACCAAATTTAGAGGTATAGGTAGAAAAACTAAAATTTGCCCAATTCCAAAACTTATAAATGCTTCTTAATTCTATTTATTAATGTCCTTTGTAATGTATTATTGTATAAATGATTGACCTCAGGTAACTATATAAGTTATCATGTTTAATAATCACTTAAACTGTGGTATGCTACATATGCAAATAGAACCAAGCTACTTAAGTTTATTACATGTCAAAATTTCTCTCTCAAGAAGATTCGAGGACTACACGTAGAGATTTCTATCACTATAAGTTTATCTATGCAATAAGGCATAGAAAGAGACAACTTTGGTGCTACATCTGAGCCTCGTGGTTCTTCCTTTGAAGCCTATAGACCACATGCCGTGGCAGCATCAACTTGGATTAAGTAATATATCGGAGACACACATACTATAGAGAGATGACAACGCACCAACCGAACATGCGTCCCAAAGGAATTATTTCTTTATTAATGTACACCGACTATGTTTTTATTTTGGATCGATCATGATGGTTTATTATAAGGTTTGAGATCAAATCTTGCTTTCATTATTTATCTTTTTAAAAAAATAAACAAAATATAATTAGGTGTCCGACATTGTTTTTTTTTTAAGGAATGAACTTATATATGATATTAGATATGAGCTTTTTCTTATCCTCCTATGATGTCTCTTTCTTAATCAATGATACTCTTGGATTGTATCCCATATTTATACTCAAAAGCAGAAAAATGATAATAAATTTCCTCATGTTGCAAATTTTACAACATAGAACATGTCATATATATATATATATATATATAGTATATTTTTTAAAATAATCATGTACTAAATACGTTATCACCTATAAAGTTATAAATATAATGTTTGATGTAATGCTCATGTATTTTTGTGTCCTTTGATTTTGTTCATGTTTTGCATAACATGTAGAAAGTTTGCAGTACTCTTAATAACTCTATTTCGATTGGCTTTTGTGATTGGTTCATGCTTATAAATATAAATTATATACAATAATCACGTAGAGGCAAAATTGCTCATAAAGTGGTGTGAAGTATTTGCTAATACGACACCCCAGAGTTATCCGGATGGCATATGACTAGATGAGCCTTTGGGGTAGTATTTATAGTTAATTTGTTGTCTTGTTCCATAGTAGTATGATGTGGGCAATTATAAAGACTTTTACCCATAGCGGAGCACGTTAGACCTTTTGTCGTCGATAGTTTAGAACTTATAAAGTTTATATTTGAAATTTACATTGTCTATCAAGTGTTTACTAAAATAATTGCCTGTTAGATTCTGTGTTAAATGCTTCATTTGACATATCTTCTCTTTTACACGTCCTTAAGGAGTCATAAGAGATTTTGGGGAAGCTAACCCTTTATGGACGAACATGTAAAGGTGTCGTACGACTTAGACAAAACCAGCTAAATCTATAACAGATGATATTAGAGTAGGACAAGTATACTTAGAAATGCTTAGCATGCAAACATGAGGGACCTAGTAGGGCTATATTGAGGGTAATCAATATGTACAACTGTTTGGAGGAAACATGCATTAAGATATAAGGAAAGGAATCGCTCAAAGGAGCGAGCATATCAGACTGACATTTATAGGAATTGACAACCCTTTACGCAAGAGGCCTTATAAGGACAAGCAAGCTAGGAAGAATATGTAGCACATAAAGATTAGGATGGTTGAGTTCTAACTATGACTCGATATTGACAACTAAACTTGATGGTACTGAATGCAAGCGGGGCCCATGCTAAGAGATATAGTGCAAGGAGGGATGGATTACTCGACAATCAAAAGAGTTATGCAAAACTCATGAAGATAAGTGGAATTGCTAACTCGAAGAATTTGATACTCATGCAAGAGCTTGTATGCGGACAATAGACTGTCCGTGATCATCCTAAGGTGATTAAAATCAAGAAGTGGAGCAACTTGGGTGAAACTTGTTAAAGTGCCTAAGCAGTATAAAGGGAGTCAGCATATAACATGGAACATAGAGAGAATACACAAAGCTTTCTTTAGACAAAGGTCAAGGACATGAACTCTTAAAAAGGCAAGAGTGAGTTCATGTTATTCCATAGGTTTATCATTTTGATAGAGTGGGCTTATTGTTAGGACCCTTTTTCTGAGCTTTTGAATAATGTTTATTGAGTAAGTTTAGTTCAGTTGTTTATTAAGTCTGTTTAGTTTAGTTAGAGTCGGGTAAACGTTTATTTAATATTTAATTATTATTAAGAGTCCAAGTCCTGATGGACTCTAAGTGGAACTCTATAAATAGTGATGTAACCCTTTCTTTAAAGGAACCAATTAATGAAATATTATTTCAGTTTGTTATGATAAACCCTAGGAGGCCGATCCCCTCGAAGCGATCAAGGAGGCCGATCCCTTCGAAGTGATCAAGGAGGCCGATCCCCTCGAAGCGATCATTCCCTTTTCTTCCATTTCTTTCATTTCTTTTACGATAAACCTTAAGGTTTTATCATTTGGTATCAGAGCATTTTACGATAAGACTTTAGAGTCTTATTATTTGATATCAGAGCTGTGATCCTCGGCGTTCTCGCTGCAATTCATCATCTTAAAAAAAAAAAAGAAAGAAAGAAAGAAAGAAAGAGAAGAGGTCGGCAGTCGTTAACCGCACCCCTGCTGCTTCCCTTCTCCACCATCGCCGCCGTTGTAAGGCAACCCATTCTCCACCATTACTGTTGCTCCTCAGAGCAGCGATCCTCGGCGTTCTCACTGTTCTCGCTACGTTCTAAAAAAAATAAAAAAGAGGAAGAAGAAGCCGCAGCCACGCACCCCTGCTTTCGGCCAACCCATCGTCGCCCATCACTGCAAGGTGACTCCATCGCTACCGCTGTGCCTCGACCGCTCGCTGCCACTCGTTCACCGCCGATCACCTCCCACCCGAGCCACCACCGTTGCCTCCTTCTCCACCACTGCCCAACTCCCCTAGGGTCACAACCGCAGCCGCTTGACCTCCCCTCCTCGGTGATCGTTGGTGACACTGCTCCCAGCCACGCCACCACCGTTGCCTCCTTCACCGTTGAATCTCAGATTTTGATGATGAAGTCAATTATAATTTGTTTGATCTAATCTATATATTGACAAAAGTATGCAGGATTAATTACGATAGTAGTAAGACATAAAGCAAGTGTTGTGCCGGAGTTAAGATCGAGATCATGTTGGGAGTTCGAGAGTTCGTCGGAACTTCGAACGTTCATCGGAAGTTCTGCCGAAACCAACCGAGAAGTCCAGGATCTTGCCAAAGAAGCTCGTCAAAACTTGCTAAGAAGATTATCGTAAATTCCAAGAGCTTACCGAGAGTCCGCCGGAGCATTGCCGAGAGTTCGTCCGATGTTCGCCGAAAGTACATCGAAAGCTTGCCGGAAGAGCAATTGATGCATCGGAATAAAAAGTGCAGTAAATATATCTTAATTATCGTAGTTAGAGCATAAATTAAGTTAGAATTACGAGATAATTTTACTAACTTAATTAGGGGCCAATTGGGCCCTTAATAGGGCTGAATTGGACTGAATTGAGCACCCAATTTAGCCCTTGAATTCTTGGCCGACGGTGGCACCGCTTGGAAAGCAATGCCCTAGGAAATCTGGGCAGTGGTACCGCTGGCAGTTATTGCTACCAGTAGTGGTACCGCCCCTATCAGGTGATGGTACCGCCAGAGCTCGATCTCCGAGCTCTATCAAGCGGTGGTACCGCCCAAACTAGGTGACTATCAGGTGATGGTATCGCCAGAGCTCGATCTCCGAGCTCTGTTAGGCGGTGGTACTGCCCAGTGTCAGGTGTCAGGCGGTGGTACCGCCAGGACCTCAGAAATATGGGATTAGACACTTTTTGGCTCTATTTTCGAAGCCATTGAGGCCTATAAAAACTCCACCCTTTTCTGCATGAAAGTACATGAAAGCATTGAGATAATCTTGAGTTGTTGGGGTGTAAAAGTATTGTAAACAAGTGCTAGAGTCCTCCTCCCTTTCTAAGTGTTGAGATCATTCAAGAGAGATGTGAGACTTGCAAGGGTTCTCTCCTAAACCCATGAAAAGGAGAAAGTGCTGTAAAAGGTGGTTGGTCTTCACCTATTGAAGGAAGACCTTTAGTGGACGCCGGAGACCTTGTCGAAGGAGGAATCCGAAAGTGAATGTAGGTCACGTTGACCGAACCACTCTAAATTCTGGTTTACTTTTCATAAGTGCAATTTTACTTTAACTGTAAATCATTTCATAGCAAACTGCTTCTCCTCCTCATCTTGCTTACGCTCTTATATGTTTCAAGTTACTATCTACCGATTCGGTTTTCATCGAACGTATGAAATATTTTATACAAAAATCAAAGAATTTTTCGCTGCACTAATTCACCCCCCCTCTTAGTGCCGCTCTTAATCTTAACAATTGGTATCAGAGCAAGGTTCACTCTCATTTGGTTTTAAATCCAAGAGAGATGGCATTTGCCAGCAACCTAGAGGGCCATTCAATTACACGTCCGCCCATGTTCAATGGGATGGATTATACATATTGGAAGACTAGAATGATGATCTTTCTAATTTCAATGGATTTCGAATTATGGAATATTATAGAAAATGACTTTCAAAAGTTCTATTCCAATGAACGATTGAAATGAATTGGAGAAGAAGACTTTCGCTTTAAACACAAAGGCTATGAATGCCTTGTTTTATGCTTTAGATAAAAATGAGTTTGATCGAGTATCGATTTGTGAAATAGCTTTTGACATTTGGCACACACTTGAAGTGACTCATGAAGGTACTAGTAGAGTGAAGGAGTCAAAAATTAATCTTTTAGTGCATTCTTATGAGTTGTTTTGAATGAAACCGAGTGAGACCATTGGAGACATGTATACCCAATTTACATATATTGTTAATGGTCTAAAAGGACTTGGTAAAGGGTTCTCGGATTTTAAACTTGTTAATAAAATTTTAAGATCCCTTCCAAAGAGTTGGGACCCTAAAGTAACGACCATTCAAGATGCTAAAGATCTAAAGAATTTTCCTCTTGAAGAACTAATTGGGTCACTAATGACCTATGAAATGACATGTAAAGCTCATGAAGAGCTTGAGGACACCCTTCCAAAGAATAGGAAGGATATAGCACTGAGAATACAAGAAGACCGCTTGAAAGAAAACTCAAGTGATGAGGACTTTGATGATGACATAGCACTCTTAACAAAGAAGTTCAAAAGATTCATAAAAAGAAATAAATTTAAAAATGATACTAAAAATAAATTTGAACTTAAGAAAGAATAAGTGATATATTATGAATGTAAGAAGCCGGGACACTTCAAGAGTGAATGTCCCCAAGCAAAGAGGAGGCAACCAAAGAAGAAGACTCTCAAAGCTACATGGGATGACTCAAGTGCATCTGAAGAAGATGAGCCTACCATCACCGTGCAAGTTGCTCACTATACACTAATGGCTATTGGAGATGAGGTAACAAGTTCATTTGATGCAAATTTATCCTTTGATGAACTATTAAATACTTTTCATGACTTTTTTAATGAATACAAATTAATTAGTAAAAAATATAAATTATTAAAAAGGGAGCATACTTCTCTTGTTAATGATTTCGATAGTTTAAAAGTTGAGCATAATGATAGTTTAGCTGCATGTACGAAATGTGATGAATTAGAAACACTTAGAAAGGACAACTTGCTACTCAAGGAAACCTTAAAAAAATTTGAGGTTGGTAGCAATTACTTGAACATGATCCTTGCCAACAAGGGTCACGTTCATAGAAAAGACGGAATCGGATTTATGAGTAACTCTCACCAAAATCCAACCACCTTTGTTAAAGGCCCTACTTTGCATCTCTCAACCCGAAACAAATACAACTTTTGTTGCAAATTTGGGCATGAAGCTTATCATTATCCATTCAAGAAATGTTGTCCATATAGATTGATTTGAGTTCCTAAAAGAATCTTAAGTGACTCAATGCAACATGATAAGCTATGTAGATCGATTTTTAAGGCACCCAAGGTCAAATGGATACCTAAAAATCATCTCTCTTTGTAGAAAAATATATCATCACAAGCTAGGAGCAAGAGATGATACCTTGATAGTGGATGCTTAAGGCATATGACTAGAGATCCATCTCATTTCTCTAAGCTTACTAGCGTAGACGAAGGATATGTCACCTTTGGAGATAACAGCAAGGGTAAAATCATTGACAAAGAAACCATAGGTAACAAATCCAACATTCTTATTGAAGATGTATTGTTAGTTGATGGTTTAAAGCATAACCTTTTGAGTATTAGTCAATTATGTGATAAAAGATATATCGTTAGATTTGAATCTAATGTTTGTATTATTGAAAGACCATACAAAAATACATCTATGATTGCCCTAAAATAAAATAATGTATACACTATCGAGATTAATGATCTTTGTAATGAAATGTGCTTTTCGGTTTTGAATGACGATGCTTGGCTTTGCTATAGGAGATTAGGTCATGCTAGCATGAAACTAATCTCTCAAATTTCATCTAAAGAATTTGTAAGAGGAATTCCTCATATCAAGTTCGTCAAAGATAATGTGTGTGATGCATGTCAACTAGGAAAACAAATAAAAAGTAGCTTCCAACTTAAGAACCAAATAAGCACCTCTAGACCTTTGCAATTGATCTATATGGACTTGTTCGGACCAATTGCTACATCAAGCCTAGGAGGTAGCAAATAAACATTTGTTATCGTGGATGATTATAATAGATACATATGGACTTATTTTTTGACACACAAAAGTGAATGCTTTAGGTATTTCTCTAAGTTCTTTATACTTGTTCAAAATGAAAAGGGTTTTATGATTTCATCAATTCGAAGTGATCATAGTGGTGAATTTCAAAACCGTGATTTCCAAGAATTTTGTGAATCTAATGGATACAACCACAACTTCTCTACTCCAAGAAATCCTCAACAAAATGTAGTAGAAAGAAAGAATAGAAACTTACAAGAAATGACAAGAACCATATTAAATGAACATAGCGTACCCAAATATTTTTGGCCCGAAGCTGTAAATACGGTATGCTATGTTATGAATAGGATTCTAGTAAGACCACTACTTTCCAAGACTCCTTATGAGTTGTGGAACAATAAAAAACCTAATGTTTCATACTTTAAAGTTTTCGGATGTAAATGTTTTATTTTGAATGAAAAAGATGCCTTAGGTAAATTTGATGCAAAATCCGATGAAGGACTTTTTCTTGGCCATTCTTTTGTTTCTAAAGCATTTTGTATCTTTAACAAAAGAACTTTGATTATAGAAGAATCTATTCATGTTGTTTTTAATGAAATTTTCGAAGTTAAGAAAAATGAACTTGATGATGATGTTGATTTTGACGCTTTGAATTTAAATGAAACCCTGTCTACAAATAGCAATTTGGTTACATCTTCTTTTGAACCTTCTTTACTGAAGGAATGGAAGTATGTAGATGTTCATCCTAAGGAGCTAATTATAGGAGAAACATCGAAAGGGGTTCGAACTCGTTCTTCTCTTAAAAATTTTTGTGCCAACGCCGCTTTTCTCTCCCAAATTGAACCTAAAAGCATTGACGAGGCCATGAAAGATGATTCATGGGTCTTTGCAATGCAGGAAGAGTTAAATCAATTTGAGAGAAATGAGGTGTGGAAGCTTATTCCTAGGCCAAATGACCATTTAGTCATTGGTACTAAATGGGTCTTTAGAAATAAGCAAGATAAATTTGGTATCATGGTTCGAAACAAGGCTAGATTAGTGGCCAAAGGTTTCAACCAAGAAGAAGGTATCGATTATAAAGAGACCTTCGCTCTTGTGGCTCGATTAGAAGCCATAAGGATGCTCCTTGCCTATACTAGTAGTAATAATTTTAAGTTATTTCAAATGGATGTTAAAAGTGCTTTTCTTAATGACTTTATTTTCGAAGAAGTTTATGTTAAACAACCTCCCGGATTTGAGAATGAGCCTCCCTAATCATGTGTTTAAATTGACTAAAGCTCTCTACGGTTTAAAACAAGCCCCAAGAGCTTGGTATGAGAGACTTAGTTCATTTTTTATTGAAAATAATTTCTCTAAAGGCAAGGTCGATACAACATTGTTTATAAAAAAATTTAAAAATAATTTTTTTATTGTTCAAATTTATGTTGATGATATTATTTTCGGTTCCACGAATGAATCTTTTTGTGAATCATTTGCTGAAAGTATGAGTCTTGAATTTAAAATAAGTTTGATGGGGGAATTAACTTTCTTTTTATGATTACAAATCAAACAACTAAGTGTTGGTATTTTTCTTAGTTAAATAAAATATGCTTTAGATTTGCTAAAAATATTTAATATGGATAGCTCAAAGGCTATCAATACTTCCATGAGTTCCTCCACTAAGTTAGACATTGATGAAAGTGGAGAAAGCTTTGATAAAAAATATTATAGAGGTATGATAGGAAGTTTACTACATCTCACCGCAACTAGACCAGATATGGTCTTTGTGCTAGGTTTCAATCTAATCCTAAGATATCTCATCTTAAAGTAGTTAAGAGAATTCTTAGATATTTTAAAGGTACCACTAATATAGGATTATAATATCCAAAATTTGAGAACTTTGAACTAATTGTATATGCTGATGCGGATTTTGCTGGATGTAGATTAGATATAAAAAGTACATCCGGAACATGTCAATTTTTAGGACACACACTTGTTTCTTAGTCTTTCAAGATACAAAACTCGGTTGCACTATCTACAACCGAAGCTGAGTATATTACAGCTAGTGCATTTTGCACACAAGTTGTATGGATGAAAAACACTTTAGAAGATTATAAGATTCATCTAAAAAATATCCACATAAAATGTGATAACACAAGTGCAATATGTTTAACAAAGAATCCTATTCAACACTTTAGAACAAAATATATTGATGTTAGGTATCACTTTATACGAGATCATGTCACTAATCATGATGTAATTTTAGAGTTTATTGATATGAAACATCAATTAGCCGATATATTTACAAAACCTTTAAGTGAAGAACAATATAATTTTATTAGAAGAGAATTAGGAATGTTAATTTCTCCGAATGCATGAGTTGTTATATTTCTTTTTCGGACTATCTTCTTGAATGGAGCTTTCACGAGTTTATGCCATATCAAGTTCACTTCATACCCTTGCTCCATCACTTAATGATTTTTTATACATTCAATCACTTCATGGATTTTATTGACAAATGTATCTCTCGGATTTATCTCTTATGAATTTTTTTTAAGAAATAGATTTGATGTGATGCTCCTCTCATTATGAAGGCTTATTCATGGAATTTATTTTATCCTTCGTATGATGATTCTTTCACATGAATTCTTTCTTAACGAAGGAAGAATTTTCATGATTTTTTTATGAGATGAACACTTGCAAGATTGAGGATTTGATTTCACATGATTTAATAAAACTCTTTTATCATTTTTGTCTTGATTCAAATCATTTCACAAAGATGATTCTTAATGGATTTCCTCCTTCGTTCCTTCTTCATGCATTGTTTTGATGAAGAAAAAAAAGGAGAGAAGTTGATGGAAGCTATCTCTTTAACTTTTAAATGTTGATAACTTTTGACTGATACCATGAATGCTTGAAATATAATTGGTATGAATTTTTACAAATTGAAATGTGGCATGAATTGTTCTCCTTTTTGTTGATGACAAAGGGGGAGAAATAATATCAAAACATGGTAAATTGATGACAAATGTATGCAATGTATTTCATCATATATACTTGAAATGTTTGCTTGATAAATTTCTTTAATTATGATAAGATATCTAGAGCTTAACTTACAATTTTACAATGGATATCTTGCCATAGAATGATGAATTGCTATCTTTGTCATCTTTCATATTTGAAATATCATACTTGAAAAATGATGTCATGCCTTAGCATCATATTTTGAGAATGTTAGATCATGATAGGAATCATGATGTGTATGTTGATAAGTTTAATGAATTTAACTTATCGGTTTGATTCTTAAATTCAAAGGCCTTGAATTCAAGAATGTCTTTTCTCCGGTATGACATATAGATAGGGGGAGTTAAGATTAACTCCATCATCAATTGATTGTCATCATAAAAAAGGGGGAGATTATTGAATCTTGGATTTTGATGATGAAGTCAATTATAATTTGTTTGATCTAATCTATATGTTGAGAAAAGTGTGCAGGATTAATTATGATAGTAGTAAGACATAAAGCAGGTGTTATGCTGGAGTCAAGATTGAGATCATGTTAGGAGTTCGAGAGTTCATCGGAAGTCCGGACGTTCGTCGGAAGTTCTACCGGAACTAACCGAGAAGTTCAGGAGCTTGCCAAAGAAGCTCATTGGAACTTGCAAAGAAGATTGTCGTAAAGTCCAGGAGCTTGCCGGGAGTCCGTCGGAGCAATGCCGAGAGTTCGTCGGATGTTCGCCGGAAGTACGCCGAAAGCTCGCCGGAAGAGCAATTGACGCACCGGAACAAGAAGTACAATAAACATGTCTTAATTATCGTAGTTAGAGCATAAATTAAGTTAGGATTGTGAGATAATCCCATTAACTTAATTAAGGGCCAATTGGGCCCTTAATAGGGCCCAATTAGGCCGAATTGAGCACCTAATTTAGCCCCTGAATTCTTGGCCGATGGTGGTACCGCTTGGAAAGTAGTGCCCCAAGAAATCTGGGCAATGGTACCGCCCAAACTAGGCCATGGTACCGCTGGCAGTTATTACTGCCAGCGGTGGTACCACCCCTGTCAAGCGGTGGTGCCGCTATAGCTCGGTGGTACCGCCCAGTGTTAGGTGTCAGGCGGTGGTACCGGCCAGTAATGGTGGTGGTACCGCTAGGATCCCGAAAATCCAGGATTAGATACTTTTTGGCTCTATTTTTGAAGCCATTGGGGCCTATAAAAATTTCACCCTTTTTTGTATGAAAGTGCACGAAAGCATTAAGATAATCTTGAGTTGTTGGGGTGTAAAAGTGTTGTAAACAAGTGCTAGAGTCCTCCTCCTCCCTTTCTAAGTGTTGAGATCATTCAAGAGAGGTGCGAGACTTGTAAGGGTTCTCTCCTAAACCCGTGAAAAGGAGAAAGTGCTGTAAATGGTGGTTGGTCTTCACTTATCAAAGGAAGGCCTTTAGTGGACGCCGAAGACCTCATCGGAGGAGGAATCCGAAAGTGGATGTCGGTCACGTTGACCGAACCACTCTAAATTCTAGTTTGCTTTTCATAAGTGCAATTTACTTTAACTGCAAATCATTTCATAACAAATTGCTTTTCCTCCTCATCTTGCTTATGCTCTCATACATTTCAAGTTGCTATCTTCCGATTCAGTTTTCATCGAACGTACAAAATATTTTATATGAAAATCGAAGAATTTTTTGCTGTACTAATTCAACCCCCCTCTTAGTGCTGCTCTTGATCCTAATATTCTCCACCGTCGCTCGCCTCCCCTTGGGTCACAACCATAGCTGCTCGACCTCCCCATCTTGTGGCGACTAAAAGAAGGCAACCGAGAAAGGGCCGTTGGTGCTATTTCTGGCCAACAGACCACCCCCTAGTAACACCTAGCCTCGGCGCTCCTTTTCTGCTCCTCGCCCTCGACGATCTTGCTCGCAGCCATAGCCACCGATTGCTGCAACCCCTCCTTCCAGCGGTTGCAGAAACAGAGCTTCCTCTATTGCCGTAGCCCCTCGTCGATTGCAGCCATGACCGTCGGCCTCCTTCGCCTTCTCCATTGCCACTGATGCTTCCCAGCCGCTCGACCACCGCCGCCGCTACTCCTCGGCCACCAACCTTCCCCTTTCCTGCACTGCCGCCCCTGCTTCCTGGTAGCCCGCACCCTTGCTTCAGCTCGCCGCATTGTTGCTTCCCTTCTTCCCCACCGCCACTGCAAGGCAACTCCTCCACCATCGCCGTTGCTCCGCCGACCTCTCGACCACCATTGCTGCTACTCCCCGGTCAATGACCTTCACCTCCTCACTGCCCCATCTCGCTAGAGCGAGAAGGGCCATGGCCGCTACTTCGCAGCCAGTGGACCACCCCCTCATCACTTCTACCGTCGGTGACGCTGCCCCAACCGCGCCACCATCACTACCCCTATTTGGGTCACAGCCGTAGTCGCTCGACCATCCCTTCTCGCGGCGATCAAAATAAGGTAACCATGTCCGCCATAGCCACCACCATTTCCTCAACCACACATGATCCCTCGGCATCACTAGTGCCTCCTTCCGCATTGCTCTAGAGATAGAGCAATGCTGCCTTCCATCTGTGCCGTCGCAGCCACCACAGTGGCGTTGCCCCTAGCCACACCACCATCGTTGCCTCCCAGCCCTCAGTAGTAGCGATCCCTCCATGCAGCGACCACAACAAGCATCGCTGCCTCCCATCCGCACCGTCGCAGCCACCGCGGTGGCGAGCCCTTGGCGGCGCTGGCCCCAGCCGCACCACCGTCGCTGCCTTCCCTTGGGTCACAACCATCACTGCTAGTTTCTATCACCGTAGCCTCAACCCGGCTACTCGGTGATCGCCCCCTTGGGTCGCAGCAGCTGTAGCCACACCGATGCAGTTGCCTTCCAACCCTCGGCGCTCTCACCACATGCAACGATAGAAACAGAGCAGCAACTCTTCCTCCAACGCAGCGACCGCGGCACTGCCCTCGGCGTCTACCTCCTCGGCAACTTCACATCGACAGTGCTGATACCCTTGACTAACATAAAAAACAAGAGTTGAGATTATAGATTTGTAGTCTTACACAATGGCCTCTAATAACTCAGTGAAAACACAAATGGAAGCATTGAAAATCAGAATTGAGAATCAACTACAAGAAATACATAATGATTTCAAAAAGAGCATATTGGAGAGCCTCAGCAAATTTCAACAAAATGGGTGCTCAGGTTCTACGTTGCACAGATAAAAAAAAACAGGAAAAGGGCCCCAAGATTGTGATACAAACTACTCACACATGAAGGTGGAATTTCTGAGATGGGACGATGGGGATCCGACTAGTTGGATCTCTAAGGTAGAAATTTTTTTTCATTTTCATAGAACCCCAGAAGAATCTAAGGTAGAAGTGGCCTCAATCCAGCTAAGATGCAATCTAGTGGTACGATTGGTATAAAGCTTTCCATGGAGTTCCTTCGTGGGAGCTGTTCAAAAGAGGGCTTTTTGTTCACTTTGGCCCATCTGAATATGAGAATGTTGATTGCTAGCTCACCAAAATTTGTTAGACTTCTACAGTATTAGAATATCAGAGTAGGTTTGAAAGATTATCAAATCAAGCTAGAGATTGATTGGAACAACAACTTCTGGGTACATATATTGAAGGGCTTATTCCAAAGATCTAGTGTGAAGTTAAGGCTTGTCAATCCCGCACTATGATAGCTGCGATCTCATTTGCATATCTACATGAGAAAAAAATTAGCAAGGAAAGATCAGCAAGCGGTTTGTACTATGATAAAAAGTGGAGTATGAAGCATCGATGTAAACAAGGGCAACTTCTGATGATTGAACCAATTGGAGAGGAATTGAAAGCTAAGAATGTAGACTTCGATCAGAAAGGTATAAATTATAATAAAGATGTTGGACCTGCCATACATATAATGCATGCATTGGCCGATTACTCTAACCCATAAACTATGGAAGTTGACGGAACTCTGGAACATCAACCTGTTATAGTTTTGATTGATACTGGTAGCACTAATAATTTTATGGACAGGAAAATTGCAACCCGATTAGCTTACTACATTGAAGGCTGTGATAGATTCAAAGTAAAGATCGCTGATGGACGGATTTTAACTTGTGATAGCAAATGTTCAAAGATAAAATTGATTATATAGGGCTAGGAGTTTCTTGCAATGATTACTACACTAAAAGACCGACTTGTTGCTTACACTATCAAAAAGTGGAGACCATACTTACTTAATCAACGAATTGTGATGCATTGTAGATAGCCTATGACTGAAGTGCTGAAAGAGAAGCTCCCCGAGTTTGATGCTGCTCAACCTTGAGGATAATGCTGATTTGAAGATGGAGGAATTGTTAGGACCATTTTTCTGAGCTTTTGAATAATGTTTATTGAGTCAGTTTAGTTCAGTTGTTTATTGAGTTTGTTTAGTTCAGTTAGAATTGGATAAAAATTTATTTAATATTTAATTATTATTAAGAGTCCAAGTCTTGATGGACTCTTGGTGGAACTCTATAAATAGTGATGTAACCCTTTCTTTAAAGGAATTAATCAATGAAATATTATTCCAATTTGTTATGACAAACCCTAGGAGGCCGATCCCCTTGAAGTGATCAAGGAGGCCGATCCCCTCAAAGTGATCAAGGAGGCCGATCCTCTCGAAGCGATCATTCTCTTTTCTTTCATTTCTTTCTTTTTTTTTACGACAAAACCTTAGGGTTCTATCACTCATCCTATATGCCAAAGTCGAAGGGAGCTTTGAAGCACATGCACTTTATCTCGATGAAGCATTTGACAACGGAACTAAGGTTATTCAACTTATGAAGGTAAAGTTGAGATCAAAAGGCCTTGGCATAAGAAAAAGGATGTGGAGGTGAGTATTCTTAAAGAATATACTATAGTATTATCATTTGAGTTGCAATAAAGGAATAGGTACACAATAGATATTATGCTGGGGTAGGGGCCCAACATCCAAACAATAGCGTACCAATTTCAGTAAAATTGGTGGATTTCAAAAGCTGCTAGGCGACGGATTATCCTATTACTATGCTTTGTCTAGGTGTGACTTGAGAGTAGGTGGATGAAGATCGATTGCTAAATGTGTGAATACAATCGGAGGTAATAGAGGCCTTACAATATGTTGGCAGAGGTCACACATAGAGAGATTGCAATCTGAGTTCATCCCACAAAGATCATAATGCAATAGAGAAACCACCAAGTGGCAATATGGTGCAATGAATCACGGTGGAATAGTTTAAATTGTTTAATCTCATATTTTGATGATGAAATCAATTGATGAAGTTATGATCTAATGTGCGTTTAGTGACGTAAGAATAACCTTAATCAAAGAAGGACAATTTGATTAAAGTAGGAAGAATCAAACATTGGGTTGGAGTGGAACATGTCAGAAGATTGGACGTTGGGCTAAAGAAATGGTCGATATGCCGGAAGGACTTCGTGCAATGAGTTCGGGCATCGGGCCGAAGGATTGGACATTGCACCAAAGAGATCGAAACTTACAAAAGTCAACAAGTCGATTGGGCAATACGCCAAAGGAGAGGACGATGTGCTGAAGGATCAGATGAAGTATCGGATGAACCAATAATATGCTGGACAATATAGGATTTATGCTTGTAATCATGTGTCTAGATTAAGTTAGTTTAGGTCTAATTGAGTCAGTTTTGAGGTGAAACAATACCAACTCAATAGAGGCCAATTGGGCCTAAGTTGGAACTATTTTGGGCCAAGTGGAAGAACCATTCAATCACCTATAAAAGGGTCAGGCAGTGGCACCGCTAGTTGGGAGATGGTACCACCCAGAAATAGTCTCCTAGATTGTGTCAAGTGGTGGTACCGCCAGACTAATGGTAATACCGCCCAATGTTAATGTCAGACTAGGTAATAGTACCACTCAATGTCAAACTGACAAGTGATGGTATCGCCAATTGTCAGTCTGGTAGGCAATAGTACTGCCAGTACCTTGAAAACCTAGGATGAGACTATTTTGGCTCCAAATTTGAATCCATTTAGGGCCTATAAATACTCTACTTATCCCTGCTCAATTAACACATGAACTGAGAATAAAAATTGGGAAAAACACTATTGTAATCTTGTGAGATTTCCCCTTCTCTAGCTCTAAGTGTTGCTTTCAATTTAAGAGAGGGGTCAGTGGCTTGCAAAGGTTATCTCCTAAACCTATATAAAAGAAAAAAAGGGTTGTAAGAGGATAGTTGATCTTTGCCTATTGAAAGAAGATCGATAGTGGAAGCTGATGACCTCGATGGAGGAGGAATCAAGAGTAGACGTAGGTCATGACGATGAACCACTATAAATTTGGTGTGCACTCTTTTTCTGCTCTTCATTACTATTGTTCTCTGTTTTAATTGTTTATTACACTTACTTCAAGTGAAGCATACTTTCGATATCATTTCCGATACGGGCTTTATCAAAACAATTTTTCTAAATCGTTGAAGTTTTCCGATAGCACTAATTTACCCCTTCATCCCCCCCTCTTAATGTCGATTTCGGTCCTAATAGTTGGTATCGAAGATAAGGTTTTTTTCATTTGGTTTAACACCCAAGAGAAATAACTTTTGCTTGCAATTAATAGGGTCTTTCTATCACTCGTCCTCCTATGTTCAATGAGACGGACTACACATATTGGAAAACTCGAATGAGAATTTTTTTGCTTTCTATGGATTTTGATTTATGAAATATTTTTTTAAGTGGTTTTCAAAAATCTTTCAAACCAATGAATGAATGAAATGATTTGGAGAAGAAGACTTTCTCATTGAATGCTAAAGCAATAAACGCTTTATTTTATGCTCTTGATAAAAATAAATTTAATCGGGTTTCTATATGTGAAATTACGTATGATATTTGGTATACACTTGAAATTACACATGAAGGCACAAGTAGAGTTAAATAATTAAAAATTAATCTTTTGATGCATAGTTTTGAATTGTTTCGAATGGAACCAAGCGAAACCATTGGAGACATGTACACCCATTTTATGGATGTCGTCGATAGTTTGAAAGTACTTGTAAAAGTTTTTCTAATTTTAAACTTATTAATAAAATACTAAGATCCCTTTCAAAAAGTTAAATCCTAAAATAATGGCAATACAAAAATCAAATGGCCTAAATAATTTTCTGCTTGAAGAACTTATCGAGTCTTTAATGACCTATAAAATGACTTGTATTAACCATGATAAACATAAGAACAATCTTCCAAAGAATACGAAGGATTTGACATTTCGAACAATAGAAGATCATTTGAGAGAAAACTCAAGTGATGATAATGATGATGATGACATTGAACTCCTCACAATAAAATTTTAAAAAATTATAAAACAAGAATCAAAGAATAAAAATAAATTTAAAAAGAATAAAATAACTTGCTATGAATGTAATTGGCTAGGGCACTTCAAAAGCGAATGCCCATAACTGAAGAAGAAGGTGCTTATACAAAATAAGAAAGCACTCAAGGCGACATGGGATGAATCGATGTCATGCCCCCTAAATTTAATTCTCATTCAGGAGGTGTGAACTTAACTTAAAATTGATAATATTATAATTCAACAAATAATCCTTGATCCAAACATATATTTGAGGCTACTAAGAAAATACTGAAGTCAGAATTCACCTCTATAATCCATAATTTATAAAACCTGTATAGTTTATAATCATACATCATATCACTTAATGTTTCATAAAATCCAAAGCCAACTTAACTAAACCATAACCATATCATAAATCCATAGTTGTGGGAATCTATACAATTTATACAATCCCAAAACCAACATGTACCCCATATTTATATCATTACATAATTTAAACTTAACACTCCTGAAATCCCGATATGAGAGGTACTTTTCAAATATTTACAAGATACATTAACCCATATTTGTCATTGATATTTCATTACATACAAAATGTACTTCTAGATCAACCACCTTTCAACTACAAAAGATTTGCCCCAAAAATCTTATAGCCTTCCACTGCCTTTGTCCAATTTAAACATTTTAATGAGCAACAAGCTATCCTAAAAAAAAAATATAGCAACGGAGTGTGCATATAAAGCTTAACAAGTGACTAATATATATATGGCAAAGAGGATAGTTTCAAACAAATAAGGTTTCAAAATACAAGGCAGAGATATAAGAGTTCATAGATAGCTACTCGACGAATGCAGAATTACAATGTCGTATCATTCAAAGCATGTTTTATTCATAATAATGGAGTAAGTGCTAATTGGAGCATATCATTGATATAAGGAGCATATCCACGACATATGAAATATTTCAAAGTATATCAAATACGTATAAATATTTCGAAGCATATCAAAGAACAAATATGAAACAAAAGCTCAAATGACACTTATGATGTCGCATTCATTTTATTCTTATCCAAAGCGTGCATAGAAACATATAACCAAAGCTTAGGATATCATGTTAAGTACATAGAAGGTGAAGTGGGATCATAACATAATATGGTTCATCCATTTCTGAATGACCACCAAACATAAGTCTCCCACGTTTGGGAGCTCCATCCACCCATATCTGAGTGAAGTCATAAGGGTCGGTAGAGCATCGTGGGCTCTAAGCATAACTCCCTTTACCATTTCTAGTAAAGGTTCACATTTATCCCACAAACACCGGAGTATAAAAGGATAGTGAACAATAAATTGGGACATATCGGAAACACATACAGAACAATGGAATGCATGTGCCTATAACGAAACATTACGATACAAACATGAACTTTATATAATAAAATCTGGTATATAAATAATTAAAGAATAAGAGTATACAGAAATTTAAAGTAGTAATGTAAAGCTTAATTGAAGTAAGGGCTTTTGCTGAAATAAATTTCCAAAGAGAAGAAAAAAGAAGAGCCAAAATCGACCAAAGCTCGATTTTGGCAGAATTTGAGAGGCATTTGTATGAATTATTTGGATAATCGATATGCTCCAATTTATAAAAAATAGGTTTTATTATAAATATATGTTAATCTAGTTTTAGGTAAATCAAGTTTTTCATGAATTTGAGTTTATTGCAGGGAGTTACAAATAATTTCGTAACGAAAGGTCTGAAAACATCAGCTCTGTTTTACTGAGTCCATAGGGTCAATAAAAATAGATGTTTTAGTTTGCAATTGTACTCCAAAAATTTCAAATCAGATAAGAATAGAAAATTTTTTGAGTCTAGTTTCCAATAAATCATACTTTGGATGAATCTGAGTTCCTAGAAGAAAGTTATAAGTAGTTAAGCAACAAGAGGTCTAAAATTACAGTCCCTGTTTTACAGAATATGTAGGGTTAATTGAAATACAAGTCTTAGTAGGTATTTGAACTCCAAATCATTCAATATGGTATTCTTCGAGTCTACTTTCAAATAGATTAGTTTTGTCTAAATCAGAGTTTAGTGCTAAAATTTAGGTCCAAAACAATATATAGAGGTCAGATTACTGAAAAATTATAGATTCATGGCTTTATATCAAAATGAAAGAAAGGTTTGGTGCTAAGCTGAAATCTTTTGAATTATGAGTAATGGATGCAGTTTGCAGTTAATATAAAGAGCAGAATGTAAATGCAAATCGAGATTTAGATTGGTTCGGTCAATCTTGACCTACATCCACTTTTGGCTTCCTCCTCCGACGAGGTCACCGACGTCCACTAGAGGCCTTCCTTCAATAGGCGAAGGCCAACCACCCTTTTACAGCTTTACTCCTTTTGACAGGCTTATGAGACAACCCTTACAAATTTTCACTCCTCTCTTGAATAATCAAAACTTAGAAGAAAAGAGGGAGAAGAACTTCTAGCCTTTTACAACACTTTTAAGCTCTCAAATTCTCAGTATAAATGTAAGCTTTCAGTGCCCTTTCATGCAGGAAAGGGTGGGGTTTATATAGGCCCAAACTAGTTTAAATTTGGAGCTCAAAAATGTCATCTCCTAGATTTCCGGGGTCCTGGCAGTACTACTGCCATAACTGGGTTGTACTACCGCCTGACTTCGCTCGAAGACCGAGCTCAGCATTCCTGGGAGACTAAGCTCCTAGGTAGTGCCACCGTCGGCTAGGAATTCTGGGTTTGAATGGGATGATCCATTCGACCCAATTTGAGTCTGTCAAGGGCCCAATTGCCCCCAGATTAAGTTAATGGGATCACCTCTCATTTCTAACTTAATCTATATGCTAACTACAATATTTAAGACATTAATACTGCAACTTGCTCCGGTGCATCAATCGCTTCTTCCGGCGAGCTTCCGGTGAACATCCAACGAACTCTCGATGATGCTCCGGCAAACTCCTGGACTTGCGACGATCCACTTGGTGAGTTCCGACGAGCTTCTTTGGCAAGCTCTTGGACTTCTCAGATTTATTTCCGCAGAACCTTCGACGACCGTCCGGACTTCCGTCGAACTCTCGAACCCCCAACGTGATCATGGTTTTGACTCCGGCGTAACTCCTACTGCATGTCTTACTTCCAACGTAGTTAATCCTGCACACTTATCTCAACATATGGATTAGATAACAAATAACAATTGACTTCATCGTCAAAATCTGAGATTCAACAATCTCTCCCTTTTTTATGATGACAATCAATTGATAACGGAGTTAACTTTAACTCCTCCTATCTATATGTCATACTTGAGATAAGTCATTCTTGAATTCAAAGAGACATATTGATAAGTTAAGATCATTTAACCTTATCAATACTCCCATCATGATTTCTATCATGATGTATCTCTATGAAAATGATGTCAAGTCTTGACATCTATTTTCAGGTTTTACATTTCAAATGTGAAAGATAGCAATCATAGCAATTCATCATATGGTAAGATATTAACATGTAAAATTACGATGTAAGTTCTTGATATCTTAACATAATATAAACATTTCAAGTGTTTAGCAATCATAACATTTCATCACATGACAAGATATCAATTTATAGAATTACGATGTAAGCTCTAGATATCTTAACATAGTGCAAATATGGCATAGTGCAAATATGGCAATCATAGCAATTCTATTACCAATTTATCATATATTTCGATGTAAGCTTTCGATATCTTAACATAATTTAAATATGGCACTTATAGCAATTCTATCATCAATTTACCATGTATTTCTCTCCTTTTGTCATCAACAAAAAGGAGAACTATTTAAGCAAACTTTAAGCATAAGTGTGGTAATGATTCATGTCATTTTTCAACAATGAGTGATAGGATATCAATTATACAAACATCTCAAGGAAAATATGACATGGAGATAGCTTTCATTACTTCTTCCTTTTTATTTGTCATTATCTTTTTACATGAAGGAGGAAAGCCATTTGTGAGCTTACTTGAATGAAGTTAAAATCGATAAGAGATTAAATCAAGCTTCATTTTTGCACGGATCAAGATATGCATGTGTATTAAATTCATGCAAGTGTTCATCTCAAAAGGAAATCTTCCTTCATCAAGAAGGAATTTATATGAAAGAATCATTTCATCAAATCCCTTTCTCGATTAAAGATTCAAGGTAAATCTATGAGAGACACATTTTCATATGTCAAAAATCTTGGAGCATTGATATGAAATAAACTTGATACATTGATATAAAATCATTTAGGCTCATGCAAGCTTCATTAAGTCTAGAAGAGAAATACTAAATTATGTTAGGATCAAGAAAATCTGAAAATAAAATTTAACACTTTCATGCATTCAGACATGGTTTTACTATAGATTTTCAAACATAATCATGAAGATAAAATATGCTCATGATCATGAAAATTTTTGTATCCAAAACATATAATTTCCAATATGTTATTAAGGTATGTAATAGTGTAAAATTCTCATTATAGCAATTAAGTGAATGAATTAAGAACGTCCAAAAAATGATTTTAATAAGTTCATGCATTCGGACACATTTTTGCCATATGTTTTCCAAATGCACTCATGAAAATAACACATGCTTATCATCATGAAAATTTTTATATCCAAAAACACATAATTTCCAACATGTTATTAAGACATGTAATCGTGTAAACTTCTCATCATAGTATTAAGTGATTAATCATTGAATCAAGAAAGTCCGAAAAATAATTTTAATAAGTTCATGCATTCGGACACATCAACATTCCTAATTCTCTTTTAATGAAATCAAATTGTTTTTCACTTAGAGGCTTTGTAAAAATATCAGCTAGCTGATGTTTAGTATCAATGAACTCTATAATTACATCATGATTAGTGAAATGATCTCGTATAAAGTGATGTCTTATATCAATATGTTTTGTTCTTGAGTGTTGAATGAGATTCTTTGTTAAACATATTATGCTTGTATTATCACATTTAATGGGAATATTTTTAAGATTAACTTTTTAATCTTCTAAGGTATTTTTCATCCATACAACTTGTGCACAGCATGCACTAGCTGCAATATACTCAACTTCGGTTGTTGATAGTGCAACCGAGTTTTGTTTCTTAGATGACCAAGAGACAAGGGCATGTCCCAAAGTTCTTTTATTGAAGATACAAAAAGCTTTAGAAACCGAAGAATAATCAAGAAAAAACCCTTCATCGGATTTAGCATCAAATTTTCCTAAGGTATCTTTTTCATTCAAGATAAAACACTTACACCCAAAAATTTTAAAATATAAAACATTGGGTTTTTTATTGTTCCACAACTCATAGGGAGTTTTGGTGAGTAAGGATCTTACTAGAACTCTATTCAAAATATAGCATGCAGTGTTTACGGCTTCGGCCCAAAAATATTTGGGTAGGCTATATTTATTCAACATGGATTTCGTAATTTCTTGTAAATTTTTATTTTTTTCTTTCTACTACTCCATTTTGTTGAGGATTTCTTGGAGTAGAGAAGTTGTGATTATATCCATTAAATTCATAAAATTCTTGGAAATCATGGTTTTGAAATTCACTACCATGATCACTTCTAATTGATGAAATCATAGAGTCCTTTTCATTTTGAACAAGTTTATAAAACTTGGTGAAATATCTAAAATATTCATTTTTGTGTTTCAAGAAATAAGTCCATGTGTATCTACTATAGTCATCTATAATAACAAAGGCGTATTTGCTACCTCCTAGGCTTGATGTAGAGATTGGTCCGAACAAGTCCATATGGATCAATTGCAAGGGCCTAAAGGTGCTTATTTGATTCTTAGATTTGAAACTACCCTTAATTTATTTTCCTAATTGACAAGCATCTCGCACATTATCTTTGATGAACTTGATATGAGGAATTCCTCTTACAAGTTCTTTGGATGATATTTGAGTGATTAGTTTCATGCTAGCATGACCTAATCTCCTATGCCAAAGCCAAGCATCCTTATTCAAAACCAAGAAACACATTTTATTACGAAGATCATTAATGTCAATGGTGTATACGTTATTTTATTTTAATGCAATTATAGATGTGTTTTGTGTGGTTTTTCAATAATGCAAGCATTAGATTCGAATTTGACTATATATCCTTTATCACATAGTTGACTAATGCTCAAGAGGTTATATTTTAAACCATCAACTAACAAAACATCTTCAATAAAGAAGTTGGATTTGTTACCTATAGTTCCTTTGCCAATGATTTTACCCTTGTTGTTGTCTCCGAAGGTGACATAGCCTTCGTCTATGCTAGTGAGCTTAGAGAATTGAGATAGATCTCTGGTCATATGCCTTGAGCATCCACTATCGAGGTACCATCTCTTGCTCCTAACTTGTGATGGTGTATGTTTCTACAAGAAAGGATGATTTTTAGGTACCCATTTACTTTTGGATGCCTCAAAAACTGATCTAAATTGTTTATCATGTTGCATAGAATTTATCATGGTTCCTTTAGAAACCCAAATCAGTTTGTTCGGACTAACTTTCTTGAATGGACAATGATAAGTTCTATGTCCATGTTTGCAACAAAAGTTGTATTTGCTTTGGTGCCGAACATGTAAGATAGGGCCTTTAATGAAGTTGGTTAGATATTGGTGAGGACTTCTCATAAATCCGATTCCACTTCTTTTAGGAATGTAACCCTTATTTGTAAGGATCATATTCAAAGACTTGCTACCAACCTCAAATTTTTTCAAGGTGTCCTTAAGCAGCAAGTTCTCCTTTTGGAGAGTTTCTAGATCATGACATTTTATACATGGAGCTAAACTATCATAATATTCAGTTTTTAATTTATCTAAATTACTAATAAGACTATCATGCTCCTTTTTTAACAATTTATATTTTCTACTAATTATTTTGCATTCATCAAATAAGTCATGGAAAGCATTTAATAATTCATCAAATGATAAATCTGCATTAATTAAATTCGTTACCTCCTCTCCGATGGCCATTAGGGTGTGTGAGCAACTTGCTCGGTGTTGGACTCCTCTTCTTCGGACGCGCTTGAGTCATCCCACGTTGCTTTGAGCACTTTCTTCTTTGGTGTTCTCTTCTTGGCTTGGGGACAATTACTTTTGTAGTGTCCCAGCTTATTGTATTCGTAGCAAATAACTTGGTCCTTGGGTTCAAATTTATTTTTTGTGTCATTTTTAAACTTGTTTCTTTTAATGAATTTTTTAAATTTCCTTGTTAGAAGTGCCAAGTCATCGTCATAGTCCTCATCACTTAAAGTTTTCTCTCAAGTGATCTTCTAAAGTTCTAAATGCCATATCCTTTCTGTTCTTTGGAAGGTTGTCTTCTTGCTCTTCATGAGCTTTGCAAGTCATTTCGTAGGTCATTAATGACCTGATTAATTCTTCAAGAGGGAAGTTATTTAAATCTTTAGCCTCTTGAATAGTAGTGGCTTTAGGGTCCCAACTCTTTGGAAGGGATCTTAGAATCTTATTCATGAGCTCAAAATCCGAAAAACTTTTACCGAGTCCTTTTAGACCATTGACGACATCCGTGAAACGGGTGTACATGTCGCCTATGGTCTCGCTCGGTTTCATTCAAAAAAGTTCAAAAGAATGTATTAAAAGATTGATTTTTGCTCTTTAACTCTACTCGTGCCTTCATAAGTCACTTCGAGTGTATGCCAAATATCAAATGCAGTTTCATAAACCGAAACACGATTGAACTCGTTTTTATCAAGCGCATAAAATAAGGCATTTATAACTTTTGCATTAAGAGCGAAAGTCTTCTTCTCCAATTCTTTCCAATCGATCGTTGGAAGAGAAGAATTTAAAAATCCATTTTCAACAAGATTCTAAAGTTCAAAATCCATGGAAATAAGGAAGATCCTCATTCGGGTCTTCTAGTAGGTGTAGTCCATCCTATTGAACATGGGTGGACATATAATAGAGTGGCCATCTTGGTTTCCAGTGTATGCCATCTCTCTTGGGTTTTAATCCGATTGAGAGTTAACCCCGCTCTGATACCAATTGTTAGGATCAAGAGCACTAAGAAGGGGGGGTGGGGTGAATTAGTGCAGCGGAAAACTTTCGATGGTTTAAAAATAACTTTCGTATGAAGAAATATGTTTTCGATGAAAATCATTTTAGAAAGAACTTTAACTTAAGATCAAAACGGAAGTATAGTTGATGTAAAGTAACAGAGGCAGTTTGTAGTTAATATAAAGAGCATAATGTAAATGCAAACTGAGATTTAGAATGGTTCGGTTAATCTTGACCTACATCCACTTTTGGCTTCCTCCTCCGACGAGGTCATCGACGTCCACTAGAGGCCTTCCTTTAATAGGTGAAGGCCAACCATCCTTTTAGCTTTACTCGTTTTGACAGGCTTAGGAGACAACCCTTACATATTTTCACTCTTCTCCTGAATGATAAAAACTTAGAAGAAAAGAGGGAGAAGAACTTCTAGCCTTTTACAACACTTTTAAGCTCTCAAATTCTCAGAATAAATGCAAGCTTTTAGTGTCCTTTCATGCAGGAAAGGGTAGGGTTTATATAGGCCCCAACTAGTTTGAATTTGGAGCTTAAAAATGTCATCTCTCGGATTTTCGGGGTCCTGGCGGTACTACCGCCATAACTGGGCGGTACTACTACCTAGCATTGCTTGGAGACCGAGCTCAGGCGGTACCACTACCTGATAGGGGCGGTACCACCGCTTGACTTCACTCAGAGACCTAGCTCATGCAGTACCACTGCCTAACAAGGGCAGTACCACCGCCCAGCATTCCTAGGTGACTGAGCTCCTAGGCGGTGCCACCGCCGGCCAGGAATTCTGGGTCCGAATGGGCTGATCCATTCGGCCCAATTTGGGTCTATCAAGGGCCTAATTGCTCCCAGATTAAGTTAATGGGATCACCTCTCATTCCTAACTTAATCTACATGCTAACTACGATATTTAAGACATTAATACTGCAACTTGCTCCGGTACGTCAATCGCTTCTTTTGGCGAGCTTCCGGCAAACTTCCGGCGAACATCCGACGAACCCTCGGTGATGCTCCGGCGGACTTCCAGCAAACTCCTGGACTTACAACGATCCACTTGGCGAGTTTTGATGAGCTTCTTTGGCAAGCTCCTGGACTTTTTGGATTTGTTCCAGTAGAACCTCCGACGACCGTCCGAACTTCCGTCGAACTCTCGAACCCCCAACGTGATCATGGTCTTGACTCCGGCGTAACTCCTGCTGCATGTCTTACTTCCATCATAGTTAATCCTACACACTTATCTCAACATATGGATTAGATAACAAATGATAATTGACTTCATCATCAAAATCCGAGATTCAACAATCTATCTGGTTATCTCGATGTCTCTCTTGAGTAGCCTGTGACTAGGATTATTTAGGGTATATGTTTAAAGATGAATCAATCTTATTATTGTGATCTCGATCCGATTTCCATTGTACAAATCCATGGGCATCACAATATAAATGCATGCAATAAGCAATTTAAAGTGATAAAATGCCAAATAATACAATAAGCAAAAAGAGTGTGTGTCATGTCACACTGCCATCACTCACGTGATTGGCTTGCAAGGCACCTATGACTAGCAATCTCCTACTTGACCTAAAGCCAATCACCTATATGTTTGATCCCCATTAGATCCCTGTGATGCTCAAAGGCAATTTGAGATAACGACTTTGTCAATAGATCTAGGATGTTATGTTCGGATGAAACTCTTTCCATTGCTACATCTCCTTGGGTCACGATCTCTCTGAACGGGTGGAACCTCTTTAGAACATGCTTAGACTTCTGATGAGACCTGAGTTCTTTCGCTTGAGCAATCATCCCATTGTTGTCATAATATAAGGGAATCGACTATTCGTTGCCTAGCATAACTCCTAGTTTTGTGATGAACTTCTTTATCCAGACTCCCTCATTTGCCACCTCTATTACAGTAAATACTCTGCCTCTATGGTCGAGTCAGTAGTAGTATCTTACTTGGAACTCTTCCAGCATACTACTCCTCTATTTAGGGTAAGCACATACCTCGAATTAGACTTACTATCATCGATATCGGATTAAAAACTCAAGTCCATGTAGCCTTCAACCCTAAGGCCATTACTTTCATATGCTAGTAAAAGATCTTTAATCCTTCTCAAGCACTTAAGGATATAGTTAACTACTTTTTAGTGCTACAAGCCTGGATCTACTTAATACCTACTCATGACATTCAGAGCATATGCTATATTAGGCCTGATATATAGCATAACATACATGATAGACCCTATCACTGAGGCATAGGATATCTTATCCATGTTCACCTTTTCTTTAGGAGTCTTTGAGTACATACTCCTAGAAAGCGATATCCCATGCTTCATTAGTATGAGATCTTTCTTAGAATCTTTCATGCCAAACCTTTTGACAGTGAGTACCTAGACTGCGACAAGCTAAGCATCCTCTTGGATCTATCTCTATAGATCCGAATCCCCAAGATATAGGATGCTTCCCCTAAGTCCTTCATAGAGAAGTGTCTAAATAACCAAGCCTTTACTATGGATAACATTACTACATCATTCCTAATGATCAGGATGTCATCCACATATAACATCAAGAAGGTGATAGCACTCTCACCTACCTTCCTATACTTACAAGTCTTATCTTCATTTTTAACGAAGTCATAAGATCTAATCGCCTCATCAAATATGGATAGAAAGGGTAAACACTTTATAAGAGTATAACCCCAAAGACTCTTGAAGAAAGGGCAAACATGGATAGAATACCCTATGCCTCAGCGATATGGTCTATCATGTATGTCATGCTATGTACCAGGCCTGATACAGTATATACTTTGAGTGTCACGAGCACGTATCAGACGGATCCAGGCTTCGAGCACTGGAAAGCAGTAAAGTGTATCCTTAAGTACTTGAAAAAGACTAAGGATCTTTTATTGGTATATAGAGGTAGTAGCCTCAAGGTTGAAGACTATACGGACTCGAGTTTCTAGTTCGATGCTGATGATAGCAAGCCGAATTTAGGGTATGTGTATACCTTGAATGGAGGATTAGTATGCTGGAAGAGTTCTAAGCAAGATACTATTGCTGACTCGACCATAGAGATAGAATACATTGTTGTAGCAGAGGCAACAAAGGAATGAGTCTGGATGAAGAAGTTCATCACAAATCTATGAGTCATGCCAAGCAGCGAGGAGTCGATTCTCTTATATTACGACAACAACGGGGCGATTGCTCAAGCGAAGGAACCCAGGTCTCGTCAGAAGTCTAAGCATGTTCTGAGGAGGTTCTACCTGATCATAGAGATCGTGACCCGAGGAGATATAGTAGTAGAAAGAGTTACATCCGAAGATAACATAGTAGATCCACTAACAAAGTCATTGTCTTAAATTGTCTTTGAGCATCATATGAGTCTGATGGGGATCAGATGCATAGGTGATTGGCTTTAGGTCAAGTAGGAGATTACTGGTCATAGGTGCCCTACAAGCCAATCACGTGAGTGATGACATGTGTAATTTGATATGTATTCTTTTTGCTTATTATATTTTAATATTTTATCACTTGATATTTTCTGTTGTTTGAATATATTGTGATGTCCATAGATCTATGCAATAAGAATCGGATCGTGATGAGATCATGATAATGAGACCGATTTACCTTTAAATATATACCCTAAATAATCCCAGACATAGGTTACTCGAGAGGGACATCGAGATAACCGGACAAACTAGTGTGTTATATACCCATCCATATGATGGATGCAGCTAGTCTTATAGCGGCTTGTGTGGGGACACTAGGGATATAGTACAGGTGCTCATTGGAGAATGAGTTCACTGATTAATCCGCTTACGGAATGTTGGATGATTGATGATGCCTTATTGTTAAACAACGATTCCATAGTCCTAGTGGTATATCTGGTCCTTAGACTTAAGACACCAAGGATGCCCTATATGAGTATTCCACTCTTTGATATTGGACTTATAGGTCTAGAGGTTCCAAATCTAGCATAGCTGGTCATTAGGAGTGGTAGCCAACTTTACGAGGACTATTGAGTGTCGATAGAGGATTATCCACTCTCGGTGTCATGAGAAGAATATACTATGTGTTCTTGCTCAGATAAATCCCTAGCCAGGGTCATTCGGATTGAGAGAGAAAGAACTCTACGGGAGAATCCAATTAGAGCGAGACTCGATTAGAAACCATATGGGTCTGACAGCACCATGCCCGATATATGGTCTCTAGGATATTAGATGGATGAGGGACTATAGGTACATAATAACCGAGGACAAATAGGTCCAATGGATTGGATTCCCCTATATCGTCCGGGGACTACGACGTAGTGGCCTAGTACGTCCGTAGTCGATGAGTCGAATGAATTATTATGGAGATAATAATTTAATGAGCCAGAAGGAGTACTGATAGGTATGACTCACGACCAGCTCGATATTAAGCCTAAAGGGTCAACACATATGGTAGGCGTTGCGATGAGTAGAGGTTCGGATATGAGATATCTGTTAGAGCCCCTATCTTATTTGATATTCAATAAGCTCCTGAATTATTGGATCCTATGGATGAGATCCAATAAGAGCCAATGAGAGATTATTGGATAAAGATCCACTAATCTAAGAGGTTTGGGTAGTTAGATGAAGATCCAATACCCAATAGGGTAGGATCCATTAGGATTAAGTTGACAGGGGACCTCTGTAAATAAGATGGAATCAATGGTTCATATACTAGAGTTTTTTTATTGCCTCTCCTATTCTCCTCCCTCTCTCCATCTCATATAGTAGGCCTGGAGTTTTGAGGAGCATCGTCGTAACCTTACTTTGTGGATCACCACAAGAGAGGAGGACGCGTGACCTCCTTCACCCTCTCCTAAAAATCTGCAGGGATTTAGGGATATACGATCTCCCTATATAACGCAATCTTTCATTTACGCAATTTTAAGTTTCGTGGATTTTGCGCACCAATCTTCGCACGATGACGAATACATATTTGAGAAATTGGAGATTTTCTTTTATGTTTTTTTATTGCGCATGTGATGTCGCCCCTCTAATATTTCCCAACAGTTTGGCCTCCGAACCACCATGGCCTCGAGTGACTCAACCAACCATGGTGTTCGGTTAAGTCATCACCATCGTTACAAGATGAGTTTGATTCGATAATATGCCCTCGAGTGACTCGACCAAGCATCCAATGTCCTAAGGTCACTGGTGACATCTTTATATCATAAGCAAGATTGTAAATCAAGATATAGGTGAGTCTCGAGTGACTCGACTAACTCAACCTTCGTCGGGAATCAATCACTGTCTATAACTATGGAAGGCCACGTGGGTCAATCTAATTGTCTCACGTTTACTGATTTAATATTATTGAAAGAGGGAATTTTTGATTTGGTATACTAATATAACATGTCACACATATATATATATTTAATATATATTTACATCCCATGTAAATATATATATTTATATATATATATATATATATATATGTATATATATATATATGTATGTACATATATATATATATGTATATATATATATATGTATGTACATATATATATATATATGCATATATATATATATATATATATATATATATATATATATATACATACATACATACATATATATGCATATATATATATATGTACATATATATGCGTATATATATATATATATATGTACATATATATATATATATATGTATATATATATATATATGTACATATATATATGTACATATATATATATGTATATATATATATATGTACATATATATATATACATACATACATACATACATATATATATATATATATATATATATATATATATATATATATATATGTATATACATATATATATATATATGTATATACATATATATACATGTATATATATGTATATATATATATATGTATATGTAGGTATATACATACATATACATATATATATACATGTATATATATACATATACATATATATGTATATATATATGTATATCTAGTAGGTATACAAGCAACCATATATCACATGAGCAATCACACCAGATGATCATACATCACATCCTAATGTGATCAGGCCCAAGCTAGTGGGCCCAATCACTCACATCAAGATCTATGTATGCAGTGGCACATCTTCATGCCGTGTGATCATCTATCTCATCCTCGTCGGTTTCGTCGGCATCTCGACGCATCTCCATATGTCGTGATTGTCCCTCTCAGCCTCGTGGATCCTGCTATCACCTCCACGCTCTCATTGTGCCTCCTTATATAATTATAACTTACTCACAGGCATGCATGCTGGATAATAAATAAGAAATAAATTTAAGGCTCGTAGGCTCCAATAATAATAATCACATCACATGTACACACATCACACGTGTTAGGATCGAGTTGGCACTAAGAGGGGGAGGTGAATTAGTGTAGCAGAAAAAACACGTCAGTTCGAAAAAATTTTCTTACGATAAAAACCGATCTCGGAAAGATAAGTTGAAATCTCGTTTGTATATGTAGTGAAAGCAGCAGGCAAGTAAAGTAATTTGCAGTAAAGGTAAATTGCTCAAATTAAATGTAAACCATTTTATAGTGGTTTGATCGTTGTGACCTACATCCACTCCATCGATTCCTCTTCCGTCGAGCCCATCGGCATCCACTAACGATCTTCTTTCAACATGTGAAGATCAACTACCATTTTACACCCCTCTTCTCCTTTTTAAAGGTTTAGGAGACAACCTTTTAGAATCAATTACAAACTCCTCCCTAAACAAAATTCTAAACTTAGAACTAGAGGAGGGATCTCTCAAATAATTGTTACAATGTTTTTCAACTTTTAAGCTCTTTGTGCTTGTGTATGTTAACTAGGGATGAGAGGGGTATTTATAGGCCTCAAGTGGATTCAAACTTGGAGTCTAAAAAGGTCTTATCCTGGGTTTCCCGGGTCCTGGCAGTACCATCACTTGTGTTAGGCGGTACCACCGCCTGCAGCACTAATACTGGGTGGTACCACTACCCAGTTTGACGATACCACCACTTGACACCCTGCGACTGGGTAGTACCACCGCCAAGTCTAGCAGTACCATTGCCTAACACAGTCTCGAAGATTGTGCCATGACGGTTTCACCTGTTAGGTCATTGTTGGGCCTTTACACTTAGCCCAACATAGCCCAAACTTGGGCCCAATTGGTCCCTAATTGAGTTAGCCCAATTCCAACCCAATTATGTGCTAACTACGAATTTTAAGGCATACACTAAGCTAAATAGGTCTGGTAAGTCTAGGTTTCTTCCGGCGAGCTTCCGGTGATCTTCCGGCGAACTTCCGACAATCTCTCAGCAATGTTCCAGCGGACTCCTAGCAAGCTCCTAGACTTCACGATGATCTTCTTGGTGAGTTCTGATGAACTTCTTTGGTAAGCTCCTGGACTTCTCGGTCAATTCCGATAGAACTTTCGATGAACGTCTAGACTTCCGACGAACTCTCGAACTCCTAACGAAATCTTGTTCTTGATTCGAGGACTTCATTTTGCTTTATGCCTTGATCGCTATTGTAGTTAATCCTGCATGCTTAAAACTACTTCAATCTAGACAATTATTATAAAGCAAATCACATGTTGTCTGGCATATCATTAGTTCATCGGTGCTTCGTTTGAATCTTCGACGCTTCATCCTCTCTTGCGGCCTATTACCCAATCGACCAGTTGACCTTCGTAACTCTGATATCCTTGGCGTAATTTTTGGTCTTCTTGGCCCGATGCCCGAACCCATGGCCCAAAGTCTTCTACCGATATGTCGACTGGTCCTCCGGCTCGACGTCCAATCTTCTGACATGTTCTACTCTGGCCCAATATGATTCTTCCTGCTTTAATTGTCTCTCCCTGATCAATGCTTCCTACGTCATTCAAAGCGTAGATCAAATAATAAATAATATCAATTGGTTTTATCATCAAAATTCGAGATTCAACAATCTCCCCTTTTTATATGATGATAACCAATTGATGACGGAGTTAACCTTAACTCCCCATATCAATATGTGATATTGATAGAACTCTTGAATTCAAAAATCCAAGCAACATGTTATTATGCATAACATCATCATACTTCTCCCCCTTTGTCATTAACAAAAAAAAGAAGTGCAACTTTTAAGTTTTAAAGACATGATTTCAAATCATTACATTATAAACATAATCTCAAGTTTTATCATCATGCAAGCTAGTAATTTTTTTTCTTCTCTTTTGAGAAGTTCAATTTTTTTCTTCCTTTGCAAGTTAGTTATGCTTCTTGAGATAGCACTTTTGCTTCTCTTGAGATTGCAAGCTAGCAATTTTTTTTATGTTCAAGATAGCAAGTTCTTTCTTCTTTTTCGAGAAGTGTAATTTTTTTGCTTCCTTTGCAAGCACAAGCTAGCAAAATTTTATATCATTTTACAACATGCAAGCTATCAATTTGGCAAGTGTTACTTCTCTTTGAAGAACGAAGGCTAGCAAGTTTTTGAAAAGAATGCAAGATAATAAGTTAGCAAGATAGCAATGCATCATTTTAGAATATGAAAGCTAGCAAATTTTACTCCCCCTTTGTCATTGTCAAATAGAAGGGAAGAATACAATATTATAATTCTTTTCCCTTTACTTCAATCTTCAAATTATGATAAAGATAAAGTATCATTCTTAATTCAATATGTTTGTGCATCATTATAGTTTCAAATTAAAACATGCATAACTTCAAAACATTATATATCATCCTTACTTCATGCATAATACCAAATATAAATCAATTATCACTATGGGCATATCATATATGATATAATACATTAAAATTTTTAAGCATTTATCTCTTCATGCATTAAATCAACATTTTGACATTAAAATTTTAAGTATTTTTCATACATGATACCAAACATTCATCATTTATTTTCTCCCCCTTTGTCATAGGCAAAAAGAGGGGAATAGCATAAATGTGTAAATATTCAAGTTATCACATGGAAGATATCAAGAAAAAATTTGATGATAAAATATGCTTCATTAATTCAAGGAATAAAAAAAAAAATCATATCATGAAAGATAAGATTATGTGAATACCAAAAGACATGATTCATATAGTAAATCTCCTCTTTAAATAATCAAAATGAAATCTTAGGAGATCAAATAGCAATGATACCATTCATGATTCATTTTAATAAATATTTTCTTTAATAAAATGAAAGAATCATGGTGAACGATCTTGATTTACATAAAGTTTCAAAACATAATTATCAAGATCATGGTTAGTTTCGTAGATCTCCTTTTTAGTAAGAAATATAGGAGATATAAGATTTTGATTCATAAATCTCAAGAATATGTAAAAGATTTGGATAAAAGACATTCAAATTTAAATTATCAAAATCATTTTCACAGTCCAAGAGATTCATAAAAATGATACAAATAGATTCATCAATCTCCTTTCTTGAAAACTCGATAAGGTAGAGATTGAGAAATTTTAAAGAAAAATGTTTTCCTCTATTTAGTGTTTCAATTCATATGATTGATTTCATATAAGCATGCCCAAATTTTTATCCCAAATAAAAATATGCATCAATGTTTAAAATCAAAAAAGAAATTTTTATTACGACAAATATCACAAAAATCAACATGGATAAATTCGAAACATAAACTCATTAAGCATGATCATTACATTATTTCATCAAGCATGATTTCATAAAGTGTTTTTAATTAAAATCATTTTGTTTGTTGTAGTAATGAATTTTCCTTCTTTGCATCAATGATTCAATCATATCATGAGATATACAAATTATAAATATAAAGGAATCACGTCATGAAAGATATAAGATCAAAAGTGTAACACGTAATTCCAAAACATAAGATTTCAAATCATTATGCATCATTAAATCATTAAGTATGATTTCATTAAACATAAAATATTTTTAAACGAAATCGAAAAGCAATACGGAAATCATTAAGATACACATTATTGCTTCTTAAAAATACACATAAGATTAATCTTATTAGATATACATTTATCATAAAATATGTAATTTTCATGATCATTTTCAAAATCACTAGAAAGATAAGCATGGTCTCAATTTTTTACATATTTTTTTAAAAAATTATATATAATTTTCTAAACTAATTTAAAAATGACTCATGAAATACATCAAGTAATTTTAAAATAAAGTAAAGGGGTTTTGGTTACCTCGTCGTCAAAAGCCGCTAAGGTATAGTTTACCACCTTGCCTTTGTTGTTTGTTCTTCATCTTCGGATGACCTTGATTCATCCCAAACTGCCTTGAATACTTTCTTCTTCTTTAGTAGCTTCTTTTTTTTAAGTTCATTTTTACTTTTTGATTCTTGTTTTAAGTACTTTTTAAGTTTTATTGTGAAAAGTTCAAAGTCATCATCATCATCATTGGAGATATCACTCAAGTGGTATTCTATAGTTTGAGGAGCCAAATCCTTCCTATTCTTTGGAAGGTAGTGCTTATATTCATCATGTTCAATACAAGTCATTTCATAGGTCATCAAAAACCCAAAAAGTTCATTAAGTGAAAAATAGTTCAAATCTTTCGCTTCTAATATTGCGTTACTTTCGGATCCTAATTTTTAGAAAGAGGTCTTAGAATTTTGTTTACAAGTTCAAAATTCGAAACTCATTTGTCAAAAGCTTTTAAATAATTGATGACATCCGTAAAACCAGTGTATATGTCAACAATAGTTTCATCTGGCGTCATACGAAACAACTCGAAATAATACATCAAAAGATTAATCTTTGAATATTTAACTCTACTAGTGCCTTCATGAGTGATTTCGAGTGTGCACCAAATATTGAAAGTCATTTCACAAATAGAAATATGATTACTTATTTTTGCTCAAAGCACAAAATAGAGCATTCATAGCTCTAGCATTCAAAGAAAAAGTTTTCTTCTCCAAATCATTCTATTCGTTAATTGGAGTAGAAGACTTTTGAAAACCAAATTCAACTATATTCTATAAATCAAGATTCAACGAAAGCAAGAAAACTCTCATTTGAGTTTTCCAATATATGTAGTCCGTCCCAATGAACATAGGAGGACGAACGATAGAAAAGCCCTCTTGAAAGCTAAAAAAAACCATTTCTCTTGGGTGTTAAACCAAATGAAAAAGACGTGGCTCTGATACAAACTGTTAGGAGTGAGTCGTTACTAAGAGGGGGGGGGGTGAATTAGTGCAACGGATAAAATACGTCGGTTCGAAAAATTCTTCTTACGATAAAACTGATCTCAGAAAGATAACTTGAAATCTCATTCGTATATGTAGTGAAAGCAGTAGGCAAGTATAGTAGTTTGTAGTAAAGATAAATTGTTCAAATATAAATGCAAACCATTTTATAGTAGTTCGGTCGTTATGACCAACATCTACTCCACCGATTCCTCTTCCGTTGACGCCGCCAGCATCTACTAACGATATTCTTTCAACAGACAAATATCAACTACCCTTTTATACCCCTCTTCTCCTTTTCATAGATTTAGGAGACAACTTTTTACAAATACTCACTCCTCCCTAAATAGAATTCTAAACTTAAAACTAGAGGAGGGATCTCTCAAGTAATTGTTACAGTGTTTTTCTACTTTTAAGCTCTTTGTGCTTTTGTATATTAACCAGGGATGAGAGGGGTATTTATAAGCCTCAAGTGGATTCAAACTTGGAGCCTAAAAAGGTCTCATCCTAGGTTTCCCGGATCCTAGCAGTACCATTGCCTGCAACACTGACACTGAGCGGTACCACCGCCCAGTCTGGTGATACCACCGCCTGACAGCCTCAGAGACTGAGTCTAGATGGTACCATTGACCAGACTGGCGGTATGACTGCTTGACATAGTCTCGGAGACTGTGCCATGACGGTTTCACTTGTTAGGTCACTGTTTGGGCCTTTTTACTTGGCCCAACACAACCCAAACTTGGGCCTAGTTGGCCCCTAATTGAGTTGATCTAATTCCAACTCAATTATGTGCTAACTATGAATTTTAAAGCATACAATAAGCTAAATAAGTATGGTAAGTCTAGGTTTCTTCTGGTGAGCTTTTGATGATCTTCCGATGAACTTCCGATGATCTCTTGGCAATGTCCAAGTGGACTCCCGGCAAGCTCCTGGACATCACGATGATCTTCTTGGTGAGTTCCGATGAACTTCTTTGGCAAGCTCCTAGACTTCTCGATCAATTCTGACAGAACTATCGACGAAAGTCTGAACTTCCGACGAACTCCAAACGAAATCTCGTTCTTGACTCCAAGACTTCATTTTTCTTTATGCCTTGATTGCTAACATAGTTAATCCTACACACTTAAAACCTACTTCGATCTAGACAATTATTATAAAGCAAATCACATATTATTCGGCATGTCATTGGTTCATCGGTGCTTCGTCTGAATCTTCGGCGCATCATCCTCTCTTGCGGGCTATTGCCCAATCGACCAGTTAACCTCTGCAGTTCTGATATCCTTGGTGCAATTTCTAGTCTTCTTGGCCCGATGCCCAAACCCATGGCCCGAAGCCTTCTGCCGATACATCGACCGATCCTCCGGCTTGACGTCCAATCTTCTGACTTGTTCTACTCCGGCCCAACATGATTCTTTCTGCTTTAATTGTCTCTCCCTGATCGAAGCTTCCTACGTCCTCAAAACGCATATCAAATCATAAACTCTATCAATTTGTTTTATCATCAAAATCCGAGATTCAACAACACGGTCCATAATCATCCGTCCACATCATACATCACATGTAGACATCATCATCATATAGGACTACTAGATAATAATAATTAATTAATTAAAAATTTTAATTAACTAATATTTACTGAAATTAGGGATATACAAGAAAATTTTGAATTATGAAGGGTATTTTGGAAATTTGGATAAAAGAACATAAGTTAGAATTTTTAAAATTTTGAGGGGTAAAATTGTCTTTTGTCCAAAAATTTTCCTTCCTCATCCTTTGCTCTTGCGTTGTGGTCGCTGCCACCCTATCGGCGGTGGCATCTGTGGAGGGAGCACCGCCCTTGCCCACGAGAGGCTTGCCCTTGGGTAGTGTGCTTGCGGGCGGCGTCGCCCCCGTGGGTGGTTTTGCCCACGGGCGTAGCATTTTCCATGCGGGCTATGGTTGCCCCTACGGGCAACTGCCTCTACTGTAGGCGGCGCCGCCCATGTAGTCGCCTACCTACTGGCCACCTACATGCAGGTGGCCAAGCCTCGGCCAAGGCTGCAAGTAGCCATTGGCCAACTTGTGATGGCAGCAATAATTGCTGCCCTCTCTAGCCTTATGCATCAATAATTTTGATATCAAAAGTCTTTCTAAAACATAATACACGTAGTTCAAAACCAATTTTTCACATGAATAACCTAACTCTGATACCATTATTGGGAAATCTAGGGGCGACAGCACATGCATAGTGGAAGAACAAAAAACAAAAATCCTAAATTTCTCAAAAAGGTGTTCATCGTCGTGCAAAGATTAATGCGCAAAAACTCGCAAAACTTAAATTCATATATGAGATAGTGTTTTACCTAGGGAGATCATATTTTATTGAATTCCTACAGATCTGTGGGATTCGATGAAAGAATTTAAGTGCCCTCCTCTTTAGCGATGATTCACACAGTAGGGCTACGATGACGCCCCTCAAATCGTTGTCCAAATCTTCACACTTGCTATCTGAGGAGTAAAAGGAGAGAGGAGAATAAAAGGTACCAATCAGGAAGCCCCAGCATATGGGCCTTTAGTTCCTTCCTATTTATAGAGGCCCCCAATTAACTTAACCCTAATGGATCTTACCCTATTGGATATTGGATCTCCATCTAATTACCTAAGCCTCGTAGATTAGTAGGTCGCTACCCAATAATCTCTTATTAGCTCTTATTGGATCTCATCCATGGGATCCAATAATTCAGGGGCTTATTGGATATCCAATAAAATTGGGGCTCCAACAAATATCTTATATCCGAACTTCTACTCGTCGCAATGCCTACCATATGTGTGTGACCCTCTAGGCTCAATATCGAGCTAGCCGTGAGTCATACCTATTAGAACTCCTTCTATATCAGTGAATTATTATCTCCATAATAATTCACTCGACTTATCGACTATGGACATACTAGGCTACTACACCACGGTCCCCAAACAATACAAGGGAATCCAATCCTTTGGATATATCTGTCCTCAATTACTATGTATCTATAGTTACTCATCCATCTAATATCTCAAAGATCGTATACCGGTCATAGTGCTGTCAGGCCTATACGGTTTCTCCTTAAGTCTCGCTCTAATCAAATTCTCTAGGAGAACTCTTTCCCTCTAAATCCGAATGACGTTGGCCAAGAATTTATCTAAGCAAGAACACATAGGATATTCCTCTCATGATATCGAGAGCGGGTGATCCTTTATCGACACTCAATAGCCCTAATAAGGTTGGCTGAGATGAAGGAATCGTTATCTGACAATAAGGTATCATCAACCATCCAGCATTCCATAAGTGGATCAATTAGTGAACTTATTCTCCAATGAGCACCGACTCTATATCCCTAGTGTCCCCACATAAGCAATTGTGAGACCAGCCGCCTCCATCATATGGATAGGTATATAGTATACCAGTTTGTCCGGTTATCTCGATGTCCCTCTCGAGTAACCTATGACCAGGATTATTTAGGGTTTGTATTTAAAGGTGAATCGGTCTCATTATCAAAAAGACTGTGTCATGTCATACGTGTCATCACTCACGTGATTGGCTTATAGGGCACCTATGACTAGTAGTGTTACCACTAGAGCTCTATCTCCCAAGCTCTATTAGGCGATAGTACTACCTAATACTGGTGGTACTATCGCTATTACCTTGAAAACCCAAGGATGAGACTTTTTTACTCTATTTTTTAAGTCATTTGAGGCCTATAAATACCTCACTCATTCTTATTTGAGATAACAAGAAAATAGCATAAAAAATTTATGATTTTAATGTGTTGTAAACTCTTAAAATGTATTGAGCCTCTTCCTCTTTGAGTCTAAGGGTATTCTAAGAGATGTGAAAGGTGTTAGGATCGGAGCGGCACTAAGGGGGGGGGGGGGGGTGAATTAGTGCAGCGAATTAAAACTTGTAAGTTTAAAACCGAATTCGTAAATGCGAGGAGATTTCAATTCGACAATAACTTGAGTAAAGTGAGAAGATGAAAACGAAAGCTTGCTGCAGTGTAAATAACAATTTCAGAAAGGTAAGTACTTACACATTCAAAGAACACACCAATTTAAAGTGGTTCGGTCAAATGACCTACATCCACTTGCGAAGCCTTCTTCGATGAGGCTCCCAACTTCCACTAGCAAATTACTTTGAAGGAGGTAAACACTTTAGCAATTGAAAATAAGGCTTGCTAAAAACTTTACAAAGGCTTTTGTCTCAATCTATTGCTACTCAAAAAGTTGTATTCTCTGCTGAGAATTGAGGGGTATTTATAGGCCCCAAGAGGATTCAAATTTGGGCTCCAAATTTTGAATTCACTTGGGTTCCCGATGCTGGCGGTGCCACCGCCTGTCAATGTCTGACACTAACAGTGTACTGGCGGTGCCACCACCGGACCTCTTGGGTGCTGGGCGGTGCCACCGTCAAACCTCTCAGGTGCTGGGCAGTGCCACCGCCTAGTCCAGTGGTACCCCCGCCCGATCCTCGGGTTCTGGGCGGTGCCACCGCCCGACCTTACCGGTCATTGGTTGGGCTTCAAATCCAGCCCAAACCAAGTCATGTTCAGGCCCAATTAGCCCCTAACCAGGATATAGGATTATCCCTTAATCCTAACCCTAATTACATGCAAACTATGCAACTGAAAACATAGTCCTAAGTAAGTTTTTAACCGGCAAACGTCGAGTCTCCTTCTAGCAAGCTTTCCGGCGATCTTCTAGCGGACTTCCGATACACCCTCGGATTTCTTCCGGCGGACTCCCAGTAGGCTCCCAATCTTGTGGCGAGTTTAGCGAGTAGCCGAGCCTTCTCGGTGATCTCCGCGAACCTCCGACAATTTCTTCGGCAGACTTCCGAAAGTCCCCGATTTCTTCTCAGTTGGTTCCGGCAGCATCTCCGATGAATCTTCGGATTCTCAAACACCCATTGAACTTGACTCCGGTATCTTTGCTTTATGTTTTCAGGCTATCGTAATTAATCCTGCACACTTAACTTAATAATATGGACTAGATCAATTAATCCATCAATTGATTTCATCATCAAAATTCGAGATAACAAGAAAATAACATAAAAAATTTATGATTTTAATGTGTTGTAAACTCTTAAAATGTATTGAGTCTCTTCCTCTTTGAGTCTAAGGGTATTCTAAGAGATGTGAAAGGTCTTTTGTAAAAGATGGGTGTAAGGGTTCTCTCCTAAACCTATGAAAAGGAGAAAGAGTTATAACAAGGATAGTTAATCTTCATCCATTGATAAAAGATTAGAAGTGAAAGCCGATGGCCTCGAAAGAAGAGGAATCGAGAGTGGACATAGGTTAGGATGACCGAACCACTATAAATTGGTTTGTATTTTTTTCTTTTGCCTTGATTTGCTATTACTTATTAATTTACTTTCTAAGCAATCCTTACTCACACTTTTTGTTAATCATATTTTGAATACGGGTTTCATCAATTGAAATTTCAGACCAAAATTTTTCGAAAACACTAATTCACCCATGGGCCTAGTTCTCTCAATTGGTTTAACACCAAAGAGAGATTAAATAACTTTCTCTAGTAATCAAGAGGGTCACTCTATCACTCGTCCTCCTATGTTTAATGCGACGAACTACATATATTGGAAGACATGAATGTGAATTTTTTTTTATTTCTATGGACTTTGATTTATGGAATGTCATTGAATATGATTTTCAAAAATCCTCTAGACCGATGAATGAATGAATGAAATGGTCTAGAGAATAAAATTTTTTCTTTAAATGTTAAAGCTATGAATGCTTTATTTTATACTTTAGATAAAAATGAGTTTAATTATGTTTCTATATATAAAACTGCATACGACATTTGGCACACACTTGAAGTTACTCATGAAGACATAAATAGAATAAAAGAATCTAAAATTAATCTTTTGGTATGTAGTTATGAATTATTTAGAATGAAGTCAAGTGAAACAATGTCAATAGTTTGAAAGCTCTTGGTAAATGTTTTACTAATCTTGAACTTGTTAACAAAATTCTAAGATCCCTTTTAAAAAGTTGAGTTCCAAAGGTAATTGCAGTTTAAGAAGCAAAGGACTTGAACAACTTTTCTCTTGAAGAACTTATAGGACTATTAATGACCTATGAAATAACTTGCAAGGCATATGATGAATATGAGGACAACCTTCGAAAGAACATGAAGGATATGACATTTAGAATCAAAGAAGATCACTCGAGCGAAAGCTCAAGTGATGATGATGACTTGGCGCTCCTCACAAGAAAATTTAAAAAGTTTATAAAAAGAAACAAAATAAATCTTTTAAAATATGATTCTAAGAATAAAAATGAACTCAAAAAGGACAATCATTTGCTATGAATGCAAGAAACCGGGGTATTTCAAAAATGAGAGTCCACAATTAAAGAAAAGCTACTAGCACAAAAGAAGAAACAAGCACTTAAAGCTACTTGAGATGAATCAAGTACATCAGAAGACGAAGAGCAAACCAATGAAGACGAAGTGGTGAACTACGCATTGATAGCCTTCAACAATGAGGTATGTTACTCAACTGAAATGTCTTTACCTTATAATAAATTACTTAATACATTTCATGATTTATATGATTAACTTAAATTAGTTAGTAAGAAATATAAATTGCTAAACAAGGATTATGTTTCTCTCTTTAGTAAATTTGATAAATTGAAAAATGAGTTTGATAATTATATGTTAACTTCTGGCACTAAATGTGAAGAGTTAAGTTTAGTGTGTTAGGATCAAGAGCGGCACTGAAAGAGGGGGGGGGGGGGGGGGGGGGGGGTGAATTAGTGCAGCGAAAAAATTATGTCGATTCGAAAAACTTCATAGAATAAAAAAACTGATTTCAACTCAAATCATTTATTTCACTTCGAATAAGTAGAGAAGAAGAGGTTGGGTAGTTTGCAATATAGTAAAGTAGAATGCAGTAAAGAGAATTTACAATAAGGAAAGAACACATTAGAATTTATAGTTGTTCGGTCGTTGTGACCTACATCCGTTTTTTATTCCTCCTCTTTCGAGGTCACCAACGTCCACTAATGGTCCTCCTTCAATAGGCGAAGACCAACCACCTCTTTACAGTGCTTTCTCCATTTTATGGGTTTAGAGATAACCCTTACAAGCCTCACACCTCTCTTGAATGATCTCAACACTTAGAAAGGGAGGAGGAGGACTCTTGCACTTTTATAATACTTTAACACCCTAAGAATTTAAGATTATGCTAACACTTTCATATCCTTTCATGCAGAAAAGGGTGGGGTATTTATAGGCCCCAATGGCTTCAAACTTGGAGCCAAAAAGTGTCACATTCTCGGATTTCGGGATATTGGTGGTACCACTGCCATTATTAGGCGGTACCACTACTTGACACTCTGACACTAGACGGTACCACCTCCCAGTCTGGGCGGTACCATCGCCTGATAGAGCTCAGAGACCGAGCTCTAGTGGTACCACCACTTGACAAGGGCGGAACCACCATTGGCAGCATTAACTACCGACGGTACCACCACCCAGACCACATGGGAGACTGGGTCACCAGGAGGTGCCATCACCGACCGTGGATTCAAGTGCTGAATGAGCTATTCAATCCAGCACAATTAGGCCCTGTTAAGGGCCTAATTGACCCTTAACTTAACTTAAGTTCTAATTATAATAATTAAGACATTTAACAAAGTATTCTTGTTTCGGTATTTCAATTGTTCTTCCAGCGAGCTTCCGATGATCTTCCGGCAAACTTTCGACGATCTCTCGGCAATGTTCCGGTGGACTCCCGGCATGCTCTTGGACTTTACGACGATCTTCTTGGCGAGTTCCGATGAGCTTCTTTGGCAAGCTCCTGGACTTCTCGGTTAATTTCGATGGAACTTCCGACGAACGTCCGGACTTCCGACGAACGTCCGGACTTCCGACGAACTCTCAAACTCCCAACGAAATCTCGATCTTGACTTCGACACAACATTTGCTTTATGTCTTACCGCTATCGTAGTTAATTCTACACACTTTTCTTAACATATAGATTAGATCAAACAATTTACAATTGATTTCATCATCAAAATCCTAGATTCAACAATCTCTCCCTTTTTTATGATGACAATTAATTGATGACGGAGTTAACCTTAACTCCCCCTATCTATATGGCATACTTTAGAAAAGACATTCTTAAATTCAAGACCTTTGAATTCAAGCATCAAACCGATAGGTTGTATTCATTTAAATTTATCAACATGCACATCATGATACTTATCATGATTTACCGATTTCAAAATACGATACCATGTATTTATCAATAAAAATAATGTCAATGTATGACATCCATTTACAAGTTCAACATAGAAAGATGATCATCATTTTTACATATGATAGAAATTTCAAATATGAAACTTTTCATGATTTAAATTTCAAAAAAATTGACAATTCATCAATCCGAGGCATGATTCCAATATGAAATAAAGCATGGTAATTTTGATATTTCATCATAATGATAGATATTTATCATTTTAATACGAAATCAAGCATGATACTAGGAATAAAACATTTATAAGTAATTATGCCACATTACGGTACATTTCAAACAAATATTTGATATTTTTCAAGTATTTGTATTTGGCGATACCAATCATATTTTAAGCATTCACAAAACATACAAGCATTTATGATAAGATACATTACATACATTTACAATGCCAATGCCAATTGATCATCAATTTACTATATTTTTGTATTATTTCTCCCCTTTTGTCATCAATAAAAAGGAGAACAATTCAACAATGCAAGTGTGGTAAAAATTCAAGCAAGTTTCATACTAATCTATCCAATCGATATTACATTATTGTATAGTAATATTCAAAAGTTCTTAACATCTAAAGATATCAACATTAAGGCGATCACAACAACATCAAAAGTTCTCAACATCAAAAGTTATCAATATTAAATCGATAGATTCCATCAACTTCTCCCCTTTTGTCATTAAAACTTTACATGAAGGAGAGGAAGGAAGGTAAGGAGGGAATCCATTAAGAACTAAATTTATGAAGTCAAAAAAACTAAATAAGTTTTCATTAAAACATGCTTTAATCAAAGAGGAGGGATTAATGAAAAGGATCAAGATATCCATACGAAATCAAATCCCCAATCTTGCAAGTGATTATCACATACCAAAAATTCATAAATATTTTTCTTTCATGAGAAGAGTAAGGAAGAAGCATCAATATAAAAAGGAAATTCATGAATAAAATTTCATAAATCAAATTCTTTTCTCATTAAAAATTCACAAGAGATGTATTTATCAATGAATTCTATTGGTGAAGTGATTAAGTGTATCAAAAATCATTTAACAGATGAATTAAGAGGAAGATAGTCCGAAAAAGAAATACAGCAAACTCATGCATTGAGACAATTTAACATCTCTAACTCCCTTCTAATGAAATCAAATTATTCTTCATTTAAAGGTTTTGTAAAGATATCGACCAATTGATATTTCGTATCAATGAATTCTAAGATTATATCATGATTATTAACATGAACTCATATAAAGTGATACCTAATGTTAATATGTTTAGTTCTAGAGTGTTGAATAGAATTTTTCGTTAAACATATTACACTCGTGTTATCACATTTTATGGAAATGTTCTTAAGATGAATCTTATAATATTCTAATTATTTTTCATTCAACTTGTGCACAACATGCACTCGCCGCTATGTATTCGGCTTCGGTTGTAGATAGTGCAACCGAGTTTTGTTTCTTGGAAGACCAAGAGACAAGTACATGACTTAACAGTTGATATGTTTCGGATGTACTTTTTCTTTCTAATCTATATCCAGCAAAATCCGCATCAACATAAGTAATTAATTGAAAGTTTTTAAATTTTGGATACCATAATCCTAGATTAATGGTTCCTTTAAGATATCTAAGAATTCTTTTAACTGCTTTAAGATTAGATAGCTTAGGATTAGATTGAAACCTAGTATAAAGTCCTATGCTAAATATGATGTCCATAGTTGTGAGGTATAATAAACTACCTATTATGCCCCTATAAGCTTTTTGATCAAAGCGTTCTCTACTTTCATCAATGTCTAACTTAGTGGAGGTACTCATAATAGTATTGATAGCTTTTGAATTATCCATATTAAATCGTTTTAGCAAGTCTAATGCATATTTTATTTGACTAAGAAAAATATCATTACTAAGTTGTTTGATTTGTAAGCCTAAAACGAAGGTTAGTTCACCGATTAGGCTCATTTCAAACACTTGGCTCATACTCTTGGCAAATGATTCACATAGAGATTCATTTGTAGAACAAAAATAATATCATCAACATAAATTTGAACAATAAGAAATTTTTTTTTAAAATTTTTAATAAACCATGTAGTATAAACTTTGCCTTTAGAGAAATTATTTTGGATAAGAAATGAGCTAAGTCTCTCATACCAAGCCCTTGGGACTTGTTTCAATCCATAGAGAGCTTTAGTCAATTTAAACACATGATTAGGAAGATTATCATTCTCAAATCCGGGAGGTTGTTCAACATAAACTTCTTCGAAAATAAAACTATTAAGAAAAGTACTTTTAACATCCATTTGAAATAACTTAAAATTATTACTACTAGCATAGGCAAGAAGCATCCTTATGGCTTTTAATCGTGCCACAGGAGTGAAGATTTCTTTATAATAGATACTTTCTTCTTGGTTGAAACCCTTGGCCACTAATCTAGCCTTATTTCTAACCACGATACCAAATTCATCTTGCTTGTTTCTAAAGACTCATTTAGTACCAATAACTAAATGGTCATTTGGCCTTAGAACAAGCTTCTATACCTCATTTCTCTTAAATTGATTCAAATTTTTTTGCATTATGATAACCCATGAATATCTTTCAAGGCCTCATCAATGCATTTAGGTTCAATTTGAGAAAGAAAAGCGGCGTTGGCACAAAAATTTTTAAGAGAAGAACGAGTTTGAACCCCTTTTGATGTGTCTCCTATGATTAGGTCCATAGGATGAGCATCTACGTACTTTCATTCCCTAGGTAAGGATGTTTTGGAAGAAGATGCATCCAAGTTGCTAGTTGAAGGAGAAGGTTCATTTAAATTCAAAGCATCAAAATTAAGATCATCATCAAACTCATTTTTCTTAAATTCGAAAACTTCATTAAAGATAATATGAATAGATTCTTCAGTAACCAAAGTTCTTTTATTGAAAATATGAAAGACTTTAGAACTAGAAGAATAGCAAGAAAAATCCTTTGATTGGATTTTGCATCAAACTTTCCTAAGGCATATTTTTCATTCAAGATAAAATATTTACAATCGAAAACTTTAAAATATGAAGCATTGGGTTTTTTATTGTTCTACAAATCATAAGGAGTTTTGGAAAGTAATGGTCTTACTAGAACCCTATTAATAGCTTTGACCTAAAAATATTTGGGTAGGCTATGTTTGTTCAATATGGTTCTTGCCATTTCTTGTAAGTTTCTATTTTTTCTTTCCACTACTCTATTTTGTTAAGGATTTCTTGGAGTAGAGAAATTATGGTTGAATCCATTAGATTCATAAAAAATTTGGAAATCATAATTTTAAAATTCGCCACCATGATCATTCCGAATTGATGAAATCATAAGGCCTTTTTTATTTTGAACAAGTTTACAAAACTTAGAAAAATACGTAAAGCAATCACTTTTGTGTGCTAAGAAGTATGTCCAAGTATATCTACTATAATCGTCTACAATGACAAAGGCATATTTTCCATCTCCTAGGCTTGATGTATCAATTGGTCCAAACAAATCCATATAAATCAATTGTAATGGTCTAGAGGTGCTTATTTGATTTTTTGATTTGAAACTACCTTTTATTTGTTTTCCTAGTTGACATACATCACACACATTGTCTTTGACCAACTTAATGTTAGGAATACCTCTTACAAGTTCTTTAGATGAGATTTGAGAAATTAGTTTCATGCTAGCATGACCTAATCTCCTATGTCAAAGCCAAGCATCGTTATTCAAAATCAAAAAGCACATTTCATTACAAAGATCATCAATATCGATAGTGTATACATTATTTTATTTTAGGGCAATCATAGATGTGTCTTTGTGTGGTTTTTCAATAATGCAAGCATTAGATTCGAATCTAATGATGTATCCTTTATCACACAATTGACTAATGCTCAAAAGATTATGCTTTAAGCTATCAACCAACAATACATCTTTAATAAAAAAGTTGGATTTATTACCTATGGTTCCTTTGCCAATGATTTTACCATTGTTGTTGTCTCCGAAGGTGACGTACCCTTCGTTTAGGCTAGTGAGCTTAGAGAATTGAGATGGATCTCCGGTCATGTGCCTTGAGCATCCACTATCAAGGTACCATCTCTTGCTCTTAGCTTGTGAAGGTAAATATTTCTAAAAAAAGGATGATTTTTAGGTACTCATTTGACCTTGGGTGCCTCAAAAATTGATCTACACAACTTATTATATTGCATTAAGTCATTTGAGGTTCCTTTAGGAATTCAAATCAATTTATGTGGACTATATCTCTTAAATGGACGGGTTTATAACAAAAGTTGTATTTAGTGTGAGGTGATGCATGTAAGGTAGGGCTTGTAACAAATCAATTTCGCCTCTTCTATGAACATGATCCTTATTGGCAAGGATCATGTTCAAGGACTTGCTACCAACCTTAAACTTTTCTAAGGTTTCTTTGAGTAGCAAGTTTTCCTTCTTAAGTGCCTCTAAGTGTTCACACTTAGTATATGGAGGCAAAGAAGGATTATCATGCATAAGTTTTTTAAATTCAACATTTAAAATAGCATGATACTTTTTCAAAGAGTTATACTCTTTACTCAAATATCTACATTCATCAAACAATTCATGAAAGGCACTTAAAAGCTCATCGAAAGATAAATTTGCATCTAATGAACTGCTTACCTCATCTCCGATAGCCATTAGTGCGTAGTGAGCAACTTGTTCTGTGTTGGTTGGCTCCTCTTCTTTGGATGTACTTGAGTCATCCCATGTTGCTGTAAGAGTCTTCTTCTTCTTTGGTTGTTTCTTCTTTACTTGGGGACATTCGCTTTCGAAATGTCTCGGCTTCTTGCATTCGTAGCATATAACTTATTCTTTCTTGGGTTCAAATTTATTTTTAGTGTCATTTATAAATTTATTCCTTTTTATGAATTTTTTTAACTTTCTTGTCAACAGTGCCAAGTCATCATCATAGTCCTTATCACTTGAATTTTCTTTCAAGTGGTCTTCTTGAGTTCTTAGTGCCATACCCTTCATGTTTTTTTGAAGGTTGTTCTCAAGCTCTTCATGAGCGTTGCAAGTCATCTCATAGGTCATTAGTGACCCGATTAGCTCTTCGAGAGGAAAATTGTTTAAATCCTTGGTCTCTTGAATGACCGTTACTTTAAGGTCCCAACTCTTTGGAAGGCATCTCAAGATTTTATTAACAAGTTTAAAGTTCGAAAAATATTTGCCAAGAGCTTTTAAGCCATTAATGACATCCGTAAAACAGGTGTACATGTCGACAATAGTCTCGCTTGGCTTCATACGAAACAATTTATAAGTATGAACTAAAAGATTTATCTTTGACTCCTTTACTCTACTAGTGCCTTCGTAAGTGATTTCGAGTGTGTGCCAAATATCAAAAGCTGTTTCACAAAGAGACACTCGATTAAACTCGTTTTTATCTAAAGCACAAAATAAGACATTCATAGCCTTGGCATTTAAAGCGAAAATCTTCTTTTGCAACTCATTCCAATCACTCATTGGAAGAGAAGACTTTTGAAAGCTATTTTCAACAAGGTTTCATAACTCAAAATCCATTAAAATTAGAAAAATCCTTATTCTAGTATTTCAATATGTGTAATCCATCCTATTGAACATGGGTGGACGTGTAATTGAATGACCCTCTTAGTTGTCGACAAATGTCATCTCTCTTAGGTTTCAAAATAAACGAGAGTGACCTTGCTCTGATACCAATTATTAGGGGATTAAGAGCGGCACTAAGAGGGGGGGGGGGTGAATTAGTACAGTAGAGAAATTACGTCGATTCAAAAAACTTCGTAGGATAAAAAAATCGATTTCGACTCAAATCATTTGTTTCACTTCGAATAAGTAGAGAACAAGAGGTTAGGCAGTTTGCAATGTAGTAAAGTTGAATGCGGTAAAGGGAATTTGCAGTAAGGAAAGAACACACTAAAATTTATAGTGGTTAGGTCGTTGTGACCTACATCCGCTTCCAATTCCCCCTCTGTTGAGGTTACCGGCATCCACTAATGGTCTTTCTTCAATAGGCGAAGACTAATCACCTCTTTACAGCGCTTTCTCCTTTTCACGAGTTTAGGAGATAACCCTTACAAGCCTCACACCTCTCTTGAATTATCTCAACACTTAGAAAGGGAGGAGGAGGACTCTTGCACTTTTACAATACTTTAACACCCCAAGAATTTAAGAGTATGTTAACACTTTTGTATCCTTTCATACAGAAAAGGGTAGGGTATTTATAGGCCCCAATGGCTTCAAAATTAGAGCAAAAAATTATCATATCCCAGGATTTCGAGATACTAGTGATACCACCGCCATTATTGGGCAATACCACTACTTGATACTCTGACACTAGGCGGTACCACCGCCTAGTCTAAGCGATACCATCGCTTGACAAGGGTGGTACCACTATTGGTAGCATTAACTACTGACGGTACCACCACCCAGTCTGAGCGGTACCACCACCCAATCTGAGCGGCACCATCGCCCAAACCACTTGGGAGACTAGGTCACCAGGCAGTGCCACCATCGACCATGGATTCAGATGCTAAATTGGCTGTTCAATCCAGGCCAATTCAACCCTATTAAGGACCCAATTGACCCCTAACTGAGTTACTGTGATTACCTCCCAATCCTAACTCAACTTAAGTTCTAACTATAATAATTAAGACATTTAATAAAGCATTCTTGTTCTGGTTTATCAATTGTTCTTCTAGCGAGCTTCCAGCGATCTTTCGGTGAACTTCCGATGATCTCTCGGCAATGTTTCGACAGACTCTCGGTAAGATCTTGGACTTTACGATGATCTTCTTGGTGAGTTTCGATGAGCTTTTTTGACAAGCTCCTGGACTTCTCGGTTAATTTCAATAGAACTTCCGACGAATGTCCAGACTTCCGACGAACTCTCAAACTCCCAACGAAGTCTCGATCTTAACTCCGGCACAACATTTACTTTTTCTCTTACCGCTATCGTAGTTCATCCTGCACACTTTTCTCAACATATAGATTAGATCAAATAATTTACAATTGATTTTATCATCAAAATCCGAAATTCAACACAGTCAAAAGAAAAATATATTATTACAACAAATATTAAAGAAATTTAAAATTAAAAACAAATCATTAAACGTAATTCTTGCTAATAAAGGTAATATATATAGAAAGGAAAGAATCGACTTTGTGAATAGTAACACTCAATAAAAGCCAACTATATTTGTTAAAGGACTCACATTATATGTTTCCCCTCAAGTTAAAATTTTTGTAGTAGATGTGGTTATTATATTTATAAATGTTCATCTAAAATATATAGTTCACATAAATTAGTTTGGGTTCCTAAAGGAACCATAAATGACTTAATACCAAAAGTCAAGATAGATAGATCTAACCATGAGAGATACAAGATTTAATGGGTACCTAAAGCAAACACCCTTTTCTTATATATATGTCTACAATCGAAAACTAAAAGTAAGAGATGATATCTTAATAGTAGATGCTTGAGCATATGACCGAAGATCCAACACATTTCTCTAAGCTCACTAGCCAAAACGAAGAATATATCACCTTTGGAGGTAACAACAAAGGAAAAATTATTGATAAAGGAAATATAGGTAACAAATCAAACTTCTTAATTAAACAAGTTTTATTAGTAGATGGTTTAAAACATAACTTACTAACCATTAGTCAATTGTGTGATAAGGGATATAACATTAAATTTGAATCTAATGCTTGCATTATAGAAGTACCATATAAAAATAAATCTATGATTGTCTTAAGGAGTAATAATGTGTATACTATTGATCTTGATGATTTTTATGATGAAATTTATTTTTTAGTTTTAAACGATGATACATGGCTTTGGCATAGGAGATTAGGTCATTCAAGTATTAAATTGATTTCATAAATTATAACTAAAGAACTTATAAGAGGTATGCCTAGAGTTAAATTTGTCAAAGATAAAGTGTGATGCATGCTAACTAGTTAAATAAATAAAGAGTAGCTTTAAATCTAAAAATCAAGTACCTCTAGACTGCTATAATTAATTCATATGGATTTATTAGGACCAATTGATATCACAAGTCTAAGAGATAGTAAATATACTTTTGTGATTGTTAATGATTATAGTAGATATACTTGGACAAACTTCTTGATATATAAAAATTATTATTATAAATATTTTATGAAGTTTTATAAACAAGTTTAAAATGAAAAAAAAATTATGATTTCTTCTATTCATAGTGATTATAGTAGTGTATTTAAAAATTATAATTTTCAAGAATTTTATGATTCAAATGGGTATAACTATAATTTCTCTACTCTAAGAAATTCATAATAAAATAGAGTTGTTGAGAGAAAAAATAGGAGTTTACAAAAAATGACAAGAACCATACATAGTGAACATAGCTTACCCAAATATTTTTGGACCGAAGCCGTTAATACGGTATGCTATGTCATGAACAATGTTCTCATAAGACTACTACTATCTAAAACTTCTTATGAACTATGGAACAATAAAAGACCTAACATTTTATATTTTAAAGTTTTTAGTTATAAATATTTTATTTTAAATAAAAAGGATGCCTTAGGAAAATTTGATGTAAAATCCGATGAATATATTTTTCTTAGATATTCTTCTATTTCTAAAGCTTGTTGAGTTTTCAATAAAAGAACTTTAGTTATTGAAGAATCTATCCATATTATTTCTAATGAGTTTTTAAAATTAAAAAATAATTTTGATGATGATTTTGAATTTGATACATTAAATCTGAATAAGAATTCTCCTCTCCTAAGCAACTTGGATGTATCTACTTCTAAAGAATCCTTACTGAAAGTATGTAGATTCATATTCTAAAGAAGTAATTATTAGAGATATATCACAAGGTATTTAAACTTATTTTTTATTTTTTTTTTGTAAAAATACTATTTTTTTATCTCAAATTAAACCTAAATATATTAACGATGCACTCAAAGATGACTCATGAGTCTTTGTAATGCATGAAGAATTAAATCAATTTGAGAGCAATAAGATTTGGACGCTTGCTCTTAGACTTAGTGATCATCTTATAATTAACACTAAATGAGTCTTTAGGAATAAGCAAGATGAACTTAATATCGTGGTTCAAAACAAGGCTAGACTAGTGGCCAAATGTTTCAACCAAGAAGAAAATATAGACTATGAAGAAACCTTCGCTCCTATGACAAGACTTGAAGCTATCAGGATGCTCCTTGGCTATGCATGTTGTAATAATTTTAAGTTATTTCAAATAGATATTAGAAATATTTTTCTTAATGGCTTTGTTTCTGAAGAAGTTTATGTTGAGCAACAACTCGGATTTGAGAATGTTCTTTTTCTAAACTAATCTTTTTAAGTTATGTTCTTTATGGGTTGAAGCAAGCCCCAAGGGCTTAGTATGAGAGACTTAGGTTATTTTTAATTAAGAATAATTTTTTGAAAGGCAAGGTTGATACCATATTATTTATTAAATATTTTAAAAATAATTTTTTTTTATTTAAATTTATATTGATGATATTATTTTTTGTTCTATAAATGAATCTTTATGTGAATCATTTGTCAAAAGTATGACTCAAGAATTTGAAATGAGTTTAATAGGTGAATTGACATTTTTCTTAGGATTACAAATTAAGCAAATAAGTGATGGAACTTTTATTAGTCAAACTAAGTATGCTTTCAATCTATTAAAACGATTTCATATGGATAGTGCTAAGGCTATTAACATACTAATTAGCACTTCTACAAAATTAGATATGGACAATGATGGAGAATGCTTTGATCAAAAGACTTATAGAGGTATGATAGGTTGCTTGCTATATCTTACTACATAGACCTGCTATAATGTTTAGTGTTGGACTATGTAAGATTTCAATCCAATCCTAAATAATCTAATTATAAAGTAGTTAAAAAAATTTTTAGGTACTTAAAAGGAATATCATCTCTAGGATTATAGTATCCTAAATCTAATAACTTTGTAAGATACAGAATGAATAAATAGAAAAAGTACCTATGGAATATGTCAACGTCTAGGTCATGCACTTATTTCTTGGTCTTCCAAGAAACAAAATTCTATTATATTATCTATAGGCAAGACTAAATATGTAGTAGTAGGAGCATATTGTGCAAATGTAATTAGAATAAAAAAATACTTTCGAAGACTATAGATTTTACTTTAAAAACATCCCTATAAAATATGATAATACTAGTGTAATTTATTTAACAAGGAATCTTATTCAATACTCTAAGACTAAATACATAAATATTAGACATCATTTTATTAGGGATCATATTAATAATCATAATATATCTTTAAATTTTATTGACATAAAATATCAATTAGTAGATATTTTTACGAAACCATTGAATGAGGAATAATTTGATTTTCTTAGAAAAGAATTAGGCATGTTGAATCTTCCAAATACATGAATTCTTCTCATATGATTTTTTTTATTCATTCAAATGAATCGTTTGTTAGGAAAATAGTTGGCACTAAGAGGGGGGGTGAATTAGTGTAGTGATAAAATATGTCGGTTCTGAAAAATTCTTTCATACGATAAAAATAGATTTCGGAAACTTAACTTAAAACACGTGATCGTAAATATATTGAAGGTAGTAAGCAAGTAAACTGGTTTGCAGTAAAGTAAATGACAATAATAGAAATGCAAATCAGAGAACACGCCAATTTTATAGTGGTTCGGACGTCGTGACCTACATCCACTCCGCCGATTTCTCTTCCATCAAGGCCACCGGTATCCACTATTGGTCTTTCTTCAATAGGCGAAGACCAACCACCTTTTACACCCCTCTTCTCCTTTTTACAAGTTTAGGAGATAACCTTTACAAACACACACACTCCTCTCTAAACAGAATTCTAAGTTTAAGCTAGAGGAGGGATTTCTCAAGTGATTTCTATAGCATTTTCTCACTTTAAAACTCTCTGTGCTTGTGTCTTTTAACCAGGGATAAGAGGGGAATTTATAGGTTTCAAGTTGATTCAAACTTGGAGCCTAAAATCATCTCATCTTGGGTTTCCTGGGTCCAAACGATACCATCGCCTATGTTGGGCGGTACCACCGCCTGGCACATTGTCAGGGGTGGTACCACCGCCCAGACTGACGGTACCATCGCTTAACACAGTCTCAAAGACTGTGCCACGACGGTGCCTTCTTGGGTCACTGTTTAGGCCTTTCATTGGGCCTAACACTGTCCTTACATGGGCCCAACTGGCACCTAATTGGGTTGGCCCAAATCCAAATCCAATTATGTGCTAATTACGAAACTTAAGGCATACACTAAGCTAAACAAGTCCCTAGGTCTTGGTTTCTTTCGGCAAAACTTCCGACGAACGTTCGAACTTCCGACGAACTCTCGAACTCCCAACAAAATTACGTTCTTGACTCCGGGACTTCATTTTGCTTCATGTCTTGCTATCGTAGTTAATCCTGCACATGTAAAAACATACTTTGATCTAGACAATTATTACTAAGCTTGAATCATGTTGTCCAACATGTCATTGGTCCATCGACGCTTCGTCTGATTCTTCGGTGCATCGTCCTCTCTTGCGGCCTATTGCCTAATCGGTTAGTTGACTCCACAACTCCGATATCCTTGACACAATATCCATTCTTCTTGACCTGATGCCCGAATTCATGTCCCGAAGCCTTTTGTCGATACATCGACCGATCCTCCAACCTGACAACCAATCTTCTGGCATGTTTTCCTCCGGCCCAATATGATTCTTCCTATTTAAATTGTCTCTCCCTAATCAAAGCATCCTGCATCACTCAAAACGCAGATCAAATCATAAACAATTATTAATTGGTTTCATCATCAAAATTCGAGATTCAACATCATTATCTTGATTTTTCGGTATTCATGACTTAAGTTTTCTTTTTGAATCAAGATCATTTATTATTTTATCTCCTATGATTCTTTTTTTTATTATTTATAAAAGAAGAGATTTATCAAAATAAATCATGATTTTTTAGTATTCAAGACTTGAGATTTACTTCATATGACTCCTTTGAAATACCCCATCATCAAGTTGATCTTTTATGATTTTTTGAACTTATTTTTGAGATCTTTCATGTGATGATTGGAACATTGATGTAAATTTTACACCATTATATCATTCCCTTCTTTTTAATAATTACAAAGAAAGAGTAAAAAGTAGCTTGTACATTTCAAAGAGAATAAAAAACTTACTAGCTTTTATATCTCAAAAAGAAGCAACAACTTAAAGTTACACTTTTCTCCTTTTTGCTGATAACAAAGGGGGGGAAGTTATGATGATTTAAAATTTTAATGTTTTAAAATCATGCATGTTATGATGTACCTTAATGATTTGAAATTATGCAATCATGCATATTATGATATACCTTAATGATTTAAAATTATGCATGTAATGATATTTTAACTCATGATTTGATATACACCAGGCCAAGTGGTAGAACTATCTGAGCTAGAAAGTACGGAGTGTATATTTTTGAAAAATCCGACGGTGGTACCGCTAGTGTTAGGTGATAGTATCACCTAGACTAGCGGTAGTACTACCAAAACATAGTCTTCTAGGCTATATCAGGCGGTGGTACCACCCAAGTAGGCGATGGTATTACGAGAGCCTGGTCTCCCAAACTTTGCTAGGCAGTAGTACCAGCCAACACCGGCGATAGTACCGTTAGTACCCGAAAATCCAATGATGAGACTTTTTAACTTCATTTTTTAAGCTATTTGGGACTTATAAATATCCCACTCACTTTTACTTGATAACAAGAAAAGAACATGAAAGGCTTATGATTTTAAAGTGTTGTAAACTCTTAAAAAGTATTGAATCTCTTTCTTCTTAAGTCTAGAATAGAAGGTATTCTGAGGAAGGTGAGAGGTCTTTTGTAAAAGAATGATATAATGGTTTTCTACTAAATCTGTGAAAAGGAGAAAGAGTTATAACAATGGTAGTTGATATTCACCCATTAAAAGAAGATCGATAGTGAAAATCGATGACCTCGAAAGAAGAGGAATAGGGAGTGGACATAGATTGGGACGACACACCCATTATAAACAAATCTGAATTAATGTGTCTTATAAAGGTTAAAGGATATCTCATATTTGGAAGCTTAAAATATTAAGTTTAAAGTTTTATGTTGATATAAACTTGTGGTGTACTTTTGTGAGTTTATAGGTGATTGTTAATAATATTTTAGTTAGCATTAGGTTTTATGAAGTTATCAACTGATCTGTTAAATGATTATAAATTGCATAGATTTTATAGATATGAATAGGAATTTAATACTTTTACTATCCTAAAATACAATGTCTTGGATCCTGAATTATAGATGAATTATAATTTTTTTATTTAAGATAGGTATTAAAATCTTTTCCTATGTCTAATTCCTAATTGCAAACTTCTCTCCATGTATTAACCAAACTAATGCATGCCAATAGCACCGATACATTCTATGGTGACGGGTAAAAGTGTGCCATGGAAGTTGGTGTCTACGTGAGCATCATAGGGTGGCAGCTAATTAATTTCCTTGGAATTTTATGGTAAATATCAAATTGAGTCATTAAGTTATATATATATATATATATTCTCAGAAAAAGTTCCTAAGTTTCATAATTTTCTAAAGAGTATATTAAGTTTAAAAAATTCTCATGTAATATCATTTTTTTCAAAATAATCATCATATCCCTATCAGCCACCACCCTTCATCCAACATATGATCACATAGTCACCCCCTTCTTTAGATTCATACAGAGACAGAGGCATAATGGCCCCCACTACACCCCATTAGACCAGCAAAAAAGCAACCATCTCTGCCCTCGTGTGAGCAAGAGTAGGTGACGTTGACAACACCTATGTGGCCAATGACGACCCTAGAGTGAGCAAGGGCATAAGTGATGTTGTAGTCAAGGGGGTCGTATAGTTTTTTTCATGCCTCTTCTGATGCGATATAAAGAGAAATAAATTTTTGTATATAAATAAATACTAGAAGGTCATAACACGCAACAGAATTAAATGGAATCATAATCAAATAGAACACTAAGATATACATGGAAAACCCCTCCAACGTGAAAAGTAAAAATCACAGGGCAAACTAGAGATAATCCACTAAAAGAATAATGAATATACAAATCTCAATCTCTTGCCCTAGCAATAATCATAAGAGGATAACTAGGATACAAGGCTCACATCACTATACATAAAATTTTAAATCCTTTCTAATTCTCTCCAAGTAATCATAATAAGAATCTATTGTAGATTTGATCTAATCTGAGATGAGAACACTGTTGGATGATTAAGAACAGTCTCTCTGTGTTGTCCTTGTTTTCTTCCCTTTCTTTCTTCTTGGATTTCTTTCTTTTTCTCCTCCTTTTTGCTGCTGCAAAGATCTCATCTACTGCCCTCGTTGCTGCACGAAAAAACGTAGCCCTTGCACCCCTTTAATTTTGATATAGGGTTAGGTCAAAGGGGTGGGCTGTGGGCTGATAAAGCCCACCTTGGGCTGAACAAATGGGCTGTCAGCCCAACAACCTCCCTCTTCAACCCATAAGGGAGGCTGTCCTAAGACTCTTCAATGTGAAGCCATACCGACTAACTGTCGGCATATCTCCTGTCTTTCTTTTGATAAGGTCTTTGTCAACATGTATGCTCCGTTGTCATCTGTGTAAATTTTCTGAAGCTGCAACTGCTTTTCTTCAAATACATTTAAAATCAAGTGGTATCTGACATCTATATGCTTTGACTTGGAATGAAACATTGGGTTCTTACACAAATAGATGGCATTCTAACTGTCATAATGCACTAAATAGTTTTCCTGTTTCATCCCCAATTCTTGTAAGAATTCTTTCATCCATAACATTTCTTTGCAAACCTCTGTATCAACAATATATTCTGCCTCTATGGTGGAGAGAACAATACACCTTTGCAATCTGGATTATCATGACACAGCTCCCCCTGCAAAAGTAAGTACATAACATGATGTGGACTTCCCCGTATCTATATCTCTTGTCATATATGCATCTGTGTAACCTGTCAATACAGGTGGTCCACCTCTAAAGGTTAAATAAACCTTAGAGCTCCCTCTGAGATATCTTAAAATCCACTTCACTGCTGCCCAGTGCTCTTTGCCTAGATTTGCAAGAAATCTGCTAGTAACACCAACTGCATATGTGATGTCTAGCGTCGTACATACCATTGCATATATTAAACTTTCGACTACTGAAGCATAAGGAACCTTTTGCATTTTCTCCTTCTCCTCATCACTTGACGGACTCTGTTCTGAGCACAACTCGAAGTGACTTACAAGTGGAGAACCAATTAGTTTTGCATTGCTCATACTGAATCTTTCCAATACATTCTCGATGTATTTCTCCTGTGACAACCAAATCTTCTTATTTTTCCTATCATGGGAAATCTACATACCTAGTATTTGCTTTGCTGGCCCCATGTCCTTCATTGCAAAAGATTCACTCAGTTCTTTCTTCAACTTGTCAATTGTAGACATATCTTTCCCAAGAATAAGCATGTCATCAACATAAAGTAAGAGAATAATAAAATTCTCACCAAACCATTTGATGTACACTCAATGATCTGAAGTCATTCTTTTGTATCCATTTTCTGTTATAAATGAATCAAACTTTCTGTACCACTGTCTTAGAGCTTGCTTTTAGCCTATACAAGTTTTTCCTCAACTTGCAGATAAAGTTCTCTTTACTTTTGACTTTGAAGCCTTCTGGTTGCACTATATAAATTTCTTCTTCCAAATCACTATGAAGGAAAGCTGTCTTCACATCTAACTACTCAACCTCCAAGTCCTGGCTAGTAGCAATACCAAGAGCAACACGAATAGAAGACATTTTAACAATAGGAGAAAAAATCTCTTCAAAGTCAATACCTTTCTTTTAACCAAAGCCTTTCATAACCAATCTAGCTTTGTACTTTGGTTGAGAATAATATTCTTGAGTCTTCAACCTGAAAACTCACTTGTTCTTTAAGACCTTTATTCCATTTGGTAATAGTACCAAATCATAAGTGTGGTTCTTCTGAAGAGCATCCATCTCTTTTTGCATAGCAACTAACCACTTCTCTTTTTGCTCACTTTCAACTACTTCCTGGTAACTCTCTGATTCACCAGCATCAATAAGCATCGCATACTCATCTGTAAAGTATCTTTTGGAAGGTTGACATTGTCTAGAAGATCTTCTCAATTGAGGTTCTGCGGGAAGTTGCCCTCCAACTTCTTCTTGCTCAACATTTCCTGTAAGTAGATCAACATCAGGCTCTACACCATCTTCCTGCATATCTCCCCCATCACCCTAATATAATAGAGGAGTAACTGGGTCACAATCTGCTAATCCTTCTACATAAGTCTTGGCTGGTGCCTTCTTCTTCAAATCCTCAAAGGTTTGATCCTCAAAGAAGACTACATCTCTGCTTCTAAACACCTTCTGTTTTTCTGGATCCCAAAGCCTGTAACCAAAATGATCATGTGAGTAGCCAAGAAAAATACATTCTTTAGTCTTACCATCTAGCTTGGACCTCTCATTGTTTGAAACATATGCAAATGCACGATAATCAAACACTCTCAAATGCCTGTAGGAAATATCTTTCACTGACCATACATGCTCTGCAACATCAACATCTAGGGTTGTACATTGTGACAAGTTAATCACATCAACTACAGTCCTTAGAGCCTCATCCCAAAACTTTTTAGGGTAGTTTAGCCTGTGAAAGTATACATTTGATCTTTTCCATAATCGTGTAGTTCATCCTCTCTGTAATAGCATTATGCTGAGATGTACCAGGAACTGTCATCTCATATTGGATGTCATGTGACCTACAATAATCATTAAACAATCCTGTATACTCACCACCATTATTTGATCTTATGCATTTCAATTGCCTTTCTGCCTCTCTTTCAACCCTGACTAAAATTGTTTGAAGACATTAATAATCTGATCTTTGGTCTTCAAAGCATATGCCCAAACTTTCCTGAAAAAATCATCTATAAAAGTGACAAAATAAAGTGTGCCACTGATACCAGGAACATCAACAGATCCACTATGAGTTTTTGTCCTCAAATGACCATATACATCTATATAAACACAGTCTAAGGTATGCATTTTTCTAAAAAAAGCAGGACTAGCAAATGAAACTCTATGTTATTTACCAGTCAAACAATCAATACAAGGGTTCAAACGTATACCTTTGAGATCTGGCAATACCTCTCTCTTGGAAAGAGCTTACAACCCCTTCTCGCTCATGTATCCCAGTCGCCTATGCCATAACACTATGCTAAAGTCTTTTTCTGTAGTATTTAATTGCTCACCATAAGCTTTAGTTTACAACCTGTACAAAGTAAGACATTTCTTTCCACTAGCTATAATAAGAGAATCCTTACTGAGCTTCCATTGCCCTTTGTAAAATCTGTTATCATAGTCTTCCTCATCTAATCTTCCAACTAAAATTAAATTTAGCCTCAAGTCAACCATATGCCTCACATCCTTAAGCACCAACTTGCAGTCAATGTTGGTCTTTAAATGGATATCACTCATGCTAATGATGTTTGTTGTGCCATAGTTGCCCATCTTGACAACACTAAAATTTCCAGACCTGTATGTAGCAAAAAACTTCCTCCGTGGTGTAGCATGAGAAGAAGCATCTATGTCAATCACCCACTCAAGATTCTGACATATAAAAAAAATATATCATCAGAAGGAGACAAAATCAAATAATCACCACCCTACATTGTAGCTGTAGTATTATCCTTTGACTTTGTCGACTCCACTTCTTTTCCCTTTTTCTTGTTCTTATTAGATTACTTACATTGATTCTTGTAATGTCCTTTCTCACCATAATTATAGCAAACAATATATTTTCTTGATTTTGACTTACTTCTACCCATAAGTGAACTGCTTCTAGACTTTGACCTTCTTCTGTTCTCTAAGATAAGTGCATGTGAGAGATGTTGCTAAATTCTTTATTCTCAACTCCTCATTCAACAAACTGCTTGTTACTTAACTCATAGTGGCAACACCATCTGGCATAGAATTACTAAGGGAAACCACTAGTGTCTCCCTACTTTCTAGCAATGAACTAGGAAGTAAGAATGCCTGCAACTCATCATCAAGAGACATTTTTATAAAGGATAATTGGTTAGTGATACTCTGCATTTTATTCAAATGCTTAGCAATTGAAGCACCCTCTCTATATTTTAGGTTCACAAGTTTTCTAATCAAAAATGCTTTGTTGCTAGCTGTTTTTCTTTCCTAGAGACTTTCCAACTTTTTCCAAAGAGAATATGCAGAAATTTTAGTAGAAATATGGTGAAAGACACTATCATCAAGCCATTGTCGAATAAACCTAGTTATTTTTCGATCTAACCTCTTCCACTCATCATCTATCATAATTATGGGTTTTGCACTACCCCCCTACAAAGGTCCATACAAATCTTTGCAATACAAGAGATCTTCCATTCTTGGTTTTCATATCATCCAATTGTTTCTATTCAAACTAATCATACGAGAAGCCTCCATGTTCAAATACAAAATTAAATCACCAAAACCTTGCTTTGATACCAGTTGATGTGATATAAAGAGAAATAAACTTTTGTATATAAACAAATACTAGCAGGCCATAACACACAGCGAAATTAAATGGAATCACAATAAAATAGAACACTAAGATATACATGGAAAACCCCTCCAATGTGAAAGGTAAAAACCATGGGACAAACTAGAGATAATCCACTATAAGAATAATGAATATATAAATCTCAATCTCTTGCCCAAAACCCTAGCAATAATCACAAGAGAATAACTAGGGTACAAGGATCATGTCACTGTGCACAAAATTCTAAATCCTCCCTAATTCTCCCCAAGTAATCATAGTAAGAATCTACTGTAGATTTGATATAATCTGAGATAAGAACACTGCTAGATGATTGAGAACAATCTCTCTACGTTATCCTTATTTTCTTCCCTATCTTTCTCATTGGATTTCTATCTTTTTCTCCTCCTTTTTGTTGCTGCAATGATCTCATCTGCTACCCTATTTATGCACTAAAAAACGTAGCCCCGGCACCCCTTTAATTTTGATCTATAGTTAGTCAAAGAGGTGGGCTAATAAAACCCTCCTTAGGCTGAACAAATGGGCTATCAGCCCAACACCTTCCTCACCAACATAATCTCCTCGTACCCCCTACTCATTATTAATCGTGGGTAAGGAATGAGGGGGGTGGCTTGCCCTCACGGCCAATGATCACAATAAGAGTCGGGGGATAGGTGAGGGTGTCAAGTGTGACAGCCATACACGAAGCAAAGGGGGATCGTTGATAGAGCAAAGGCATAGCCAAGGTTAGCACGGGTGGAGGCCCAGCTATGGCTTGGCAGGAATTTTTTAAAATAACAAAAGCAAAATCATCTTTTCAAGCCGTAGGATGTTGTGCAAAAAATTTTAAAAATTAATATCTTTTTCTAAGAATTTGCCCATATATATAATCCTTCCTTAATCTTTTGCTTATAAACCTGGGAAGATGGTGAATTAGTTACATAAACGTCAACAAGGCTTTTTGTTTTTGATCTTATCAAATACTTTAGATATTGTTTCTTTTTAACACTAATTATGTCATGCGATCAACTCAACATTTAATGTATAAGCTGATTAATTTCTGAGGGCTTATTGACCGAGACAATAACTAAAACTTAGAAAGTCAATTAATAGAAATTGAATTTTGGGGAGTCATTTGAAATTTACCTCAAAGTTTACGGATTAACTGTGTAATTTTGCACATTTCTTTATTTATATATCCTTTGTTTGGTCGGATGATCTGATAATTTTATAAATTTAAATCTCCCCTAATTTAAGTTGGCTTCCATGGCATAATAATAATAATAATAATAATAATAATAATAATAATAATAATAATAATAATAATGATGATGATGATGATGATGATGATGATGATGTAAAATTCAGAAATAATGAATCAGTGGATTGAAAGGACTATCAAGAGAATTCGTTTTTAATCGCTAGCATTGAATTAAGGTGACCCAACCCATGTCTTGAAGGCAATCAAGTATCGAGAATGATGAATGCTCTTTCAAGATGACTTCCCTTAACACTATGCAAGTGTCAAATGCAAAACTAGCATAAAAAAATGCTCAGCATAGCCAATATGATCCTCAAGTCAATTGGAGCTCTTATGTTAGGATTGAAAATAAGGTTTCAGATCTTTGAATCATATTTGAGATGTTTTCATTTAATGAATGGAGGGAAATACTTTCGAAATTTAAAAAAATCCAAAGAATATTCTTTAATCCTGCTCATGACGTATTTAACTGATTAGAATGTAAATGTCGAGATCCAATTGATTCGCAATACTAATGATACATTTCTATTACATTATATTTTGTACAAGACGTTATTTTTTATATGAAGGACTTCAACTTGAGACCTGTTAATCGCACAATAATAGACTAATCATCAACATGTCTCGTGTCAAATCGGTTTAAGTTGGCTTTGCAGTTTAGAAGATTGATTGCATGTGTGGCTCGTTCACCAAACGAGCCAACACCAACATTTGTGTCAGTGTACTGGTGACCCGTCCCTGTACTTAAATAGTAAGCACTGTAGTTAGGACAAGCTGCTTTAAGATTCGAACAAAAAAGAAATTCCACGGAGGGTGTCGTCCATCTCTTCTGATCATCAAAACAGAGGATGGTTGTGATGGGATCCTTCGTAACATTCCTGTGAAACGTAGCCTGCACGGAGACGCATGCGTAGAGTTCACGTGGACGGGTCAAACCTCGTACTGTTGGTCATTGTTGTACCTACCAGACCGTCGAGGAGACACATAGTAGGAGTAGGGTAGGATGGGAGGGAGGTGAAGAGAAGAAGCCCTATTATTGCAGGGTTAGGGGCGGTCATGTAAGGTGGGGACGTAGTACTACCCTTGTGAGCTCAGAACGTGCGTGGGTGCGTGAGTGCATGCATGCATGCATGCATGTTGAGATGATCGGGCGCGTCACGTCCGCAGGTGCCGCTGCCTGCTTTCTCATCTGCTTCCTCAAGACTTTGAAACCGTGTGTAGATCTCGTGCTTTCCGTACATACATAGACCGTGTGATTAGAAGGAAGAAGAAGGAGAAGAAATGATTCACCATTGCTACTTTCTTTGTTTCATCTTTTCTTTAAATTCATAAAGTATATAGGTAGCTTAATTAATAGAAGTACATACATTGAAGTGTATAGAGATTATTCATTAGGTTGGGATAAAAATTGGGTTGGGTCAATTAATGTTGCGTCAAAGACTTCCATATTTAAATATGGTTACTGTCTACCACCTCACGAATTGGTAGATTCATGTGAGGAATTACCACATGATATGCGGAGTACGATAGGTAGGCAATCGATGGCACGTGATGCCCATTCGACTGACGCATCATAAATGACGAAACTTGGCCCTATAAGATTGACAATGTATCGTCAGCATGGATGTTGTCTCGACATTGACAACTGGTAACCACGATCTTAGGGCCAAATGTTATCTCGTAACCGTAGTTTCGATGGCTTGATGTGTGATCATATGACACATTAATGACCAAGTGACTCATGTAACTGTTGCAAACGTTTACTACCGCCTCAATCTAACAGTCATCCCAACGCACCTATAAAAGGCCCCTTCATGTATGTGCTCAGGACGACTCTCTCTCACTAGCTTCACCTATTTGATTGAATCTTTCGAATATCCTATTAACTTATATATCGAAGGGAAATGTTTTTGCATGATGTCTGTTTAAATCCTTGGCTTCCTCTCATTTCAACCTGAGATATACTTGGAAAAGGGGTTTCGTCGATTTGGAACCCACGTCACGTCGTATGGACATCCAAAATGTGATTTAACACCTTCATTGATGTGCTAATAGATCTTCATGATGTTTTTTTATGAAAAATATAATGGAAGAGATTTCCTACGCCACATCTAAAAATTAACAAAATTATTTAATAAAATATAGAGGTAATATTTTAATACTTATTATTGACTATGATAAAAAGGTATTTTGAATATTTTAAATTTAATTAATGATATTTTCATCTATAAAACTTAAACCGTGGAAAAAGATTCATGTAGGTCAAATATTCATTTTATCATGTTGTTGTAGCCATGATACATTATACTAGATTCAGAGGTCCCGACAAAATTATTAATCATGTAGCTCTTAAAGGGATAATTGAATGAAAAAAAAAGGAATATTTTCAAATAATTTTAAAAATAAAAAATTATCGGTTACCTACTTGTTCACACTTTTATGTTAAACATTTAGGGGCTTAAGTGACATCAATAAAAAAATTACTATCATATATTTAAATCTGATCTATTCCCGATCCGTTCATCCGTCTGACTTAGTTTGTCACCGACATGTGAGGACTGATATATAAAATTATAAATCTATTTTTATAATAAAAATTAATATTTGAAGGTAATGAGCAAAAGTAAATTATGCAATCCAAAGGCATAATAATAATGAGGGCTATGAATCAAGTGTTCGTCCAAACTAACATGGACTTCTACTTGCTTTTTTGTCCAGATCTGTAATTAATTAGACTGCGCCATGCAACAGCGTCGACGTCTGTCGTCGTCTTCAGATTGCACGGCCGAAGCCATTCACCGTCCCCATTCCCAAGCTAAGCCTGCAGGCGGATCTCCCCGAAGGAAAGCGCCAAAAGGATCGCCTCCGCAGCAGTTGATGCATGCACTTATCTTGGCCGGCATATTTTAGCTGCTCACTTCGAACACGACCCTCGCCGTCGTGAAACGCCAAGGCGTCGACATGCGGACTTCGTCTCTTTATTTCGGTTGTCAGATGAGCACAGGAGGGCTCAGGGCGGAGGCTAAGCCATCACGTCACGTAGCGAGGTCATCCATGAACTATTGGTGCTCAATTTTTTTACCGAGGGACGCATAGTTAAACATGTAGTGGCAGCAAGGGGTGGTACTTGTCTCGCCTTGTTGAAGGCCAAGCTGTACTATAAATAGGGAAGAGATCGGTGGCGAGAGCTGCCCCATTGGAGGAGGACGCGAACCCATGAAGACCCATGGGAGAAGAGAGAGAGTACAGCTTCGGCTCTTGGCACTTCAAGTCTGGGGGAGGGGGGAGTAGATGCTGTACCCTCTCTCTTCTTCTCTGTGTCTTTTGGTGGAAGAACCTACCATGGTCATTTGTGATTAATTTGAAGGATCGAAAGGTTAGTTGATTTGCTACTCGTCATCCATTTGAATGATCATACTATCTCTGTTTCTACAACACCAGAGAGCCATGCAGCTGGCTATGAACGGTGCTTTTGAACATCTATAAAGTTCTTCTTGGCGTGCTCGGTGACTTCTGATGGATATAACTTCTGAATATGGTGCTGCAGTGCCATGAGGAAATGATCGATTGGTACAACATCAATGCATTTACTATCCTGTCTCCTGAGAAAAGCTTCTCCCACGATTCTAATTAAATCAGCTATAGTTTTTTGGCAGGGGAGCTTTTTGTTGACCTTCTGGATATTGGTGTTGCTCGGCAAACATTGTGGCCTTCTTCCAGTTTGAGGTTTGATAGATCTTTCTTTCTACGTTCCTTCTGGTTCACTTTTATTAAGAGAGAATTATAAGCGTCACAAAGATTGCTCTCCTCCGGCTTATGAACCATGTGAAATGACCATGTACAGATCAATGCAAGTTCAAAGTTTACAAAGAAGAGAAGTTCCATGATGGAGGAAAAGTTTGGTCATGCATCAATACTTGCGCACAAACATGGATTGAAATCAAGCAGGGAACCAACTACATGTTCTTCTTGAGCACACACCAAAATACTGGATAGTACCGGACAGGCATTACATGAATACTCACCGAGTTGAAGTTTCCTGTCAACCTACATGCCCATAAACGCAGGTCACATCAGATCCGAGTTCCATTCATGTCGAACGAAGACTCGTGGCACAAAAGAAACTGGTGGCTGATCCACTTCTCAGATCCAACTTCTGCCCCTTCCCAGCTCCGTTAGCCCGTGGGTGAATCCCATGATCTGGACCTGTCATGCACTACATATTCTCCGTCTCCTCCTCGAAGGAGACTCCATGCCTGCGTTCGATATCTGCATTGGGACGCCAGTCTCCAAGACAAACATCAACTCAGTACCGTCGAAAACCTTTCGCCAAGTCCTGGATGAAGGACGTCATGAGCTGGGGAAGGCCGAGTGGGAGCTCGTCACCGCGGTCCACCTGCCGGAAGCAGTACCATGTCCTTGTGCTCGACGGGGCCCGGCGAACTCGGCATGACCGGCACCCCGCTCCTCACCTCGTACTCGTGTGAGTGCCACAGCTGCTTCTCGTCGTCCGGCAGCGCCAGGAACAGCCTCGCGTCAGGCCCGTGCTCATCGTAGATCATCAGGCACACTGCCGCATGTGCTCTTTCTGCCTAGTTGACAATAAAACTGTGTTTCTTGATTGAAGCTATAAATGGCTTTAAACACTTAGAAGGCCTGAGTCAATCTATCCCCGAATCAAATGGAATTAATTGCTCCAAAAACCTACAAGAAAACAGCTTACCCTTGGATGAACAAACACACAAAAAAAAAATAAAGTCGATTCAATTGGGTAAGGATCGTTGAAACATATAAGTTAAGAAAAATAAAATGAAATATTCTCAACTAAATGAAAATGCCTTTTTTTAATGTATATCTGCTTTTTTTCCTTTGGTTGTGCTGTGTATTTGTTTCATACGGCGATCAATTCCAAGCGCCAAACGACGACGATCGACAAACCTGCGACACGTGGAAAAAAGAATCATTAATAACCGCCGAAATCGACAAAAAGTAACACCTGTTTTAGCTGACGTGAATAAACCGGCAAACATGAGCAGAACCGACGTATCCAAATAAAAGCGTCATAACTCATCCCGAGGACCGGACATCACGGCGCCGTTAGACGGAACGGAACAGAATGCACCTGCGAGGCATCAGATGCACGGGAAGAGGACGAATGAACCGATGTAATTAAAAGGTCATGGTAAATCTTCGATTGATTTTAATTGAAATATTTCATGGGTGAGAGATTTTACGAGCGAGGCTATTAATTGATCAAAAATATGTATATAAGAAATATATAGTTGATGTCTTATAAAACTCGATCTTTAATAAAATAAAAATTGATAATAATATGTTTCATGAGTGAGCAGAATAAAAGATTGACGCATAGGTAAATTTCACCGATATTATCATAGTATATTTTAGGAATAGATTTATAGGTGATGTCAAATTCCTATATTAAATTATGGCCTAGTTAAGTTTTGTATCAATGGTGGCGATGACTCGGTATTCAATTTCAATGGTAGATTTTATGATTATTTTTTATTTCTTAGAACTCTAACTGATTGTATTTGCTCTAAGAAAGATAATATAGGCTGACATAGATATTCTATCATCAACATTGCCTATCCAATTAGTATTAACGAAGGCATGAAGATAAAGCGATAAGTGCTTACGAAAAAGAAGTTCATGATTAAGAATCCCTTTTAGATATCATAGGACTCGTTTTACTATAAATCAATGTGTAGCATAGGGTCGATCTATAAATTATGATAATTTGTTGACTACAAATTAAATGTCTAGACGTATGAGAGATAAGTACTATAAGGAGCCAAGTACTCGTCGATATTATGTAAGATCCATAGTAGGGCTGCTATCATATAATTTGAGTAATTTAGTAGTTAAGAGTAAGGTAGCAATTTCTTTGGAATTATATATATTCATCTTTGATAGTAGATCTTGAATGTACTTATTTTTAGATAGAAAAAATCCAGAAGATGCGAACATTGCTTCTACTCTAAGAAAATAATTGAAGGTTCCAAATCTTTGATGGAGAATTGATTTATCAATTGCTTAAGGAATTGCTTGACCTTCATAGGATTATTATCTATAATGATAATATCATCCAAATACACTAGTAGATATGTAGCACTTCTCTTTTTTTGTTGCAGAAATAATAAGATGTTAGACTTGGAGTTGATGAAACCAGTTGATGCAAAAAATGACCCAAGTTTGGTATACTAAGCTTTTGGAGCTTGGCAAAGTCCATAAATATCTTTTTATAATTTACAAACATGGCTTGAATATTGAGGGTGAATGAAGCCAAGAGGTTGCTGCATAAAGATATTTTAAATTAAAGTCTCCTACAAGAAAGTGTTGTTAGTATTCAGTTGACGTATATGCCAGCCTTGAGTGATAGCTAAACTTAAGATAAGTTGGATTATTGATAGTTTAACAATTGGATCGAATGTTTCTATGAAGTCAACACCTAGTAGTTGATATAAACCTTTAGCCACTAGATGTGCTTTGTATGTAGCAGCGAATTCGTTTAGGTTCCACTTAATTCGAAAGATCCACTTATACCCAATGATATTTTATGTATGATGAAATGATATAAGGGTTCAGGTGCAATTATAGAGTAGGGCATCATATTCTTCATATATAGCTTTGTTGGGAAACCCGAACAAAGCATCACATGCGTAGTGGAAGAACATAAAAATAAAATCCTAGATTTCCCAAAAGAGAAATATTTCATTAAGGTATATTTATTACATAGGGAGATCATATATCCCTACAAAATCCCAGATCAGTAGGAGTGGATGAAGGATGTCAACTGTGTTAGGATCAAGAGCGACACTAAAAGGGGGGGGGGGATGAATTAGTACTGTAGGAAAAATCATCGGTTTGTAATATATTTCATTCATCGAAAATCGATTTTCGAAAGTGCTTGACTTTAAAATAAAAGAACTAGTAGTTATCGAAGAAATTAATGATAGTAATGAAAAGTAGAATGGAAATGAGCACACCGAAATTTATAGTGGTTTGGTTATTGTGACTTACAACCACTTCTGATTCCTCCTCTATCGAGGTCACCGATGTCTACTAATGGTCTTCTTTCAATAGGCGAAGACCAACCACCTCTTTACAACGCTTTCTCCTTTTCATAGGTTTAGGAGATAATCATTACAAGTCTCACACCTCTCTTGAATGATCTCAACACTTAGAAAGGGAAGAGGAGGACTCTTTGTACTTTTACAACACTTTTAGCACCCTAAGAATTCAAGATTATGTTAACACTTTCATGTCCTTTCATGCAGAAAAGGGTGGGGTATTTATAAGCCCTAATGACTTTAGAATTGGAGCCAAAAAGTGTCACATCCCTAGATTTCGGGATACTGGCGATACCATCGCCATTATTGGGTGGTACTACTGTCTACAGACTGACACTGGGAAGTACGATCGCTTGACAGAGCTCGAAGACCGAGCTCTAGTGGTATCATCGCTTGACAGGGGCAGTACCATCGCTTGATAGCATTAACTATCGACAGTACTACTGCTCAGAGCACTTGGGAGACCGAGTCTCAAGTGGTGCCACCGTCGGTCGTGACTTCAGGTGCTGAATGAGCTATTTAACTAGCCCGATTCAGCCATGTTTAGGGCCTAGTTGGCTCCTAACTGAATTAGTGAGATTACCTCCCAATCCTAACTCAACTAATGTACTAACTATGATTAAGGCAAGCAATCTCTGTCTGGTATGTCGAGTTTTCTCTCGGCGATCCTTCGACAAACTTCTTAGTGATTTTTCTGACAAGCTTTCGGTGAACTCCGACGAACTCTCAATGAACTTCCGATGAACTCTTGGCGAACTTCCGACGAACTCTCGATGAGCTCCCGATGAACTCTTGGCGAGCTTCCGGCAAATCTCAGTACATCGTCCGAATCTTTGACTCCGGCCCATCATCTGCTTTATGCCTTACCACTATCATAGTTACTTTTGCACACTTATCTCAACACATAGATTAGATCAAACAATTTACCAATTGATTTCATCATCAAAATCCGAGATTCAACAATCTCTCCCCTTTTGATGATGACAATCAATTAGTGACGGAGTTAACCTTAACTCTCTCTATCTATATGCCATACTTGAGAGAATACAAACTTGAATTCATAACCTTAAATTCAAGCTTTAATCAATTTTAATTAGAAGTCACATGCATTGTGTATCATCATAATTTTAAGTCATCAAGATATTAAATGCATAATTTCATCATTTTATACATGATAAAATGCTTCGAGTATAGCCTTATATCAATACTTGCATGATACATCATCTTGATATAATCTTTATGATACTTTCATTATTGCATTGTAACATTCAAAAGTTCACAAAGTTCACAATATTAAGAAGAATCCGACATTGTATGGTAACATTGCATCGTTGTATGGTAACATTTAAAAGTTCTCGATATTAAAGAGATCACAACATCAAAAGTTATCAATATTAAAGAGATCACAACATTAAAGTGAACACAACATCAAAGTGAATACAACATCAAAAGTTCACATTATTAAGGTGAGAGATTTCGTCAACTTCTCTCCCTTTGTCATAAGCAAAAAGACATGCATTAGCTATTCAGGTGGTGACAAGTCAAAATGTCTAAATAAAGTATTAAGTTATTAATGAATCTGCTATAACTCAGTTATGATTTGATCTTGACGTTGTTCAAATCGATCCATTCGAGTGCTTATGTCGTCGGTAGATGAGGAGGGTGCTTGCTCTGTTGAAGGTATTACCTCAAAGGGACTAGTAGGAGGAGATTGCTATTCCCTAAATATTGGTATTTCAGGTTATGGATCAAGTAGGAGGGGGTCAGTCCTTCTAGGTAATCTAGTCTAAGTCACATTTCTGACTATACATCTTAACCTTCTTAGTAGGTTTCTATTTATGATGTTAAACATATCTAGTTTCAAGACTTTTCATTAGGTGGAATGACTGTCATATGCACGGATTAGTCTAGTGATCAAGCCACCATATAGAAGCATCATGTCCTTTTTTGATAGTTCAATCATGTTTTGTTGTATTAGGTAACTAAAATAATTATCATGTCCCTTTATAATCCAATATATCATTCCTAATTCCGTTTGTCTAACTTTATCATGATGATACTATTTTGGGAGTATAATACTTATCAAGATGTGATGAAGCAATTTGGTGTTGAAAGGTAGTAAGTGTTCACAGCTTTTTGGAAGGATGGACAAGTTTGGATTACCAAAAATTATACCTAAGGCATCAGAATAAGTGGTCCCAACTAATTCTTCATCTCATTGTCCTCTAAAGTAACATCCTCTCCTTTTCTCAACAATTCCTATCGGTTTACAAATTACGCTATCCGTAATGGGTATATGATGCCCTAAGAGATAAGTGGAGACTCTATCGTGTTCATCCACATGCAAGTTGTTGTAAAATAACCTGACAAGTCTAGGATAGATAGGCTCACTTATTTTAAGAATTAAGAGGATATCTAGGTTAGCAAACCATTGAATTGGTTTCAAATTACTTAATTCTTCTAAATCTATGTATTTCCCCTTATGAACATTTTTAGTCTCTATGGTTGAAAATTTAAGGGCATATTGAGGAGAATAAAAAAGTAGGGAGTCATAGGTTTCATCTAGTGAGCACTGGCGGTAACTTGGGTTTTTATAGTGCTGAGTTGCGGGCGGTGCCATCGCCTACAACCAGTGAGCACTGGCGATGCTACCGCCAGTTGGGCGGTGCCACTGCCTATAGGCAGTGAGTACTTGCTACATTGTGGTGTGGTGCAAATTTGTGTGGTGCCGACATTATGTGGTTCCAGTGCGCAAGATCTTTATCATTATGTGGTGCACACACTTATTTACACAAACATCATATAAGATTTTGAAGTTCTACTTTTGTAAGAGGAGAAAAATTTGTATGAAAGAATTCGTATGGCTCATACCATAAATTCATACTTCAAATCTTATCTCAAGTGAAGAAATGATCTCAAAAAATAGAACTCAGTTAAGAAAATCCGAAGAAAAATTTAAAGAGGAATTCATGTATCAGAGAAATTTAGCATACCTAATTCTCTTCTTATAAAATCAAATTATTCCTTAATCAAGGGTTTTTGTAAAAATATCAATTAATTGATATTTTATATTAATAAATTCTAAAGATATGTCATAGTTATTAATATGATCTCGTATAGTGATACCTAATATCAATATGTTTAGTTCTAGAGTGTTAAATAGGATTTTTTATTAAGCATATTGCACTAGTATTATCACACTTTATAGGTTTATTTTTTAGGTGAATTCTATAATCCTCTAAAGTGTTTTTCATCCATATAACTTGAGCACAGCATGCACCTACTACTATATACTTAGTTTCGGTTGTAGATAATACAACTGAGTTTTGTTTCTTGAAAGACCAAGAGACAAGTGCATGTCCTAAAAATTGACATGTTCCGGATGTGCTTTTTCTATCTATTTGGTAACCAGTAAAATCAGCATCTGCATAACCAAGCAATTTAACGTTTTTAGATTTTGGGTACCATAATCCTAGTTTAGAAGTTCCTTTTAGGTATCTAAAAATCCTTTTAACAGCTTTTAAATGAGATTACTTGGGGTTAGATTGAAACCTAGCACAAAGTCCTACACTAAACATGATGTCCAATTTAGTTGTGGTGAGGTATAGCAAACTACCTATCATACCCCTATAAGCTTTTTGATCAAAGCTTTCTCCACCTTCATCAATGTCTAACTTAGTGGAGGTACTCATAGGAGTATTGAGATTTGCATAAAGATTCATTTGTAGAACAAAAAATAATATCATCAATATAAATTTGAACAACAAGAAAATTATTCTCAAAATTTTTAATAAATAATGTAGTATTGACCTTGCCTTTAGAGAAATTATTTTAAAAAAGAAAGGAGATAAGTTTCTCATACCAAGCCCTTGGGGCTTGTTTTAATCCATAGAGAGCTTTAGTTAATTTAAACACATAATTTAAAAAATTATCATTCTCAAATCCGGGAGGTTGTTCAACATAAACTTCTTCGGAAATAAAATCATAAAGAAAAGTACTTTTAATATTCATTTAAAATAACTTAAAATTATTACTACTAGCATAGGCAAGGAGCATCCTTATGGATTCTAATCGTGCCACAAGAGCGAAGATTTCTTCGTAATCGATGCCTTCTTCTTGATTAAAACCCTTGGCCACTAATCTAGCCTTGTTTCTAATTATAATACCAAATTCATCTTACTTTTTATAAGGGCCCATTTAGTACGAATAACTAAATGGTCATTTGACCTCGGAACAAGCTTCCACACCTTGTTTCTCTCAAATTGGTTCAACTCTTTATGCATTGTGATAACCCATGAATCATCTTTCAAGGCCTCGTCAATGCATTTAGGTTCAATTTGAGAAAGAAAAGCGGCGTTGGCACAAAAATTCTTAAGAGAAGAACGAGTTTGAACCCCTTTTGATGTGACTCCTATGATTAACTCCTTAGAATGAGTATCTACGTACTTTCATTCCTTGGATAAGGATCTATCGGAAGAAGATGCATCCAGGTTGCTAGTTGAAGGAGGATGTTCATTTAAATTCAAAGCATCAAAATTAAGATCATCATCAAACTCATTTTTCTTAAATTCGAAAACTTCATTAAAGACAACATGAATAGACTCTTCTATAATCAAAGTTCTTTTGTTAAAGATACGAAAGGCTTTAGAAATAGAAGAATATCCAAGAAAAATTCCTTCATCAGATTTTGTATCAAACTTTCCCAAGGAATCTTTTTCATTCAAGATAAAACATTTATAATAAAAAACTTTAAAATATGAAACATTGGGTTTTTTGTTGTTCCGTAATTCATAAAGAGTTTTAGAAAGTAATGGTCTTACTAGAACCCTATTCATGACATAGTATGTCGTATTAACGGCTTCGGCCCAAAAATATTTGGGTAGGCTATGTTCATTCAATATAGTTCTTATCATTTCTTATAAGTTTCTATTTTTTCTTTCTACTATACCATTTTGTTGAGGATTTCTCGGAGTAGAGAAATTATGGTTGTATCCATTAGATTCGTAAAAATTTTGGAAATCAAGGTTTTGAAATTCGTCATTGTGATCACTCAGAATTGATGAAATCATAAAGCCTTTTTCATTTTGAGCAAATTTATAAAACTTTAAAAAATACCTAAAGTAATCACTTTTGTGTGCCCAAAAGTATGTCCAAAGTGTATCTACTATAATTGTCGACATTTACAAAGACGTATTTACTACCTCCTAGGCTTGATGTATCAATTGGTCCAAATAAAACCATATATTATTGCATTGGATACATACTCTTTTGTTCCTTCTATTATCAAAAATATCATTTCCATTCCATGTTTAACAGTTAGTGGATATAAATTAGTTTTTGAGAATAATGGTTGTTCAATACTATTAGATAATGAAATCATCACGAGAGGAACATTGGACAATAGTTTGTTTATGCTAAACACTGCTCCACATATCATAAATGTAAGTGTGTCCAAGTGAAAACGAGATGAGGTAAACAGTGCATACTTGTAGCATTATAGCTAGGTCACATCTATGAGGGAAGGATTAAAAAGTTTCTAAATGATGGATATCTAGATCTATTCAACTATGAGTCATATGCAACTTATGAGTTTTGCCTTCGCAGAAAACTGACCAACTCTCCATTTAGTGGAACTGGAGAGAGAGCCATTGAGCTGTTGGAACTCATACATAGTAATATCTGTGGACCCATGTCAACTCATGCCATAGGTAGTTACTCCTACTTTATTACTTTTACTTATGATTCCTCAATGTATGGATATGTGTATTGATGAAGTACAAGTTCGAGACCTTCGAAAAATACATAGAGTATAAGAATGAAGTAGAGAATTATATTGAAAAGAGGATTAAGACTCTTCGATCAGATCGAAGAGATAAGTACTTGAGTACAAAGTTCACCCAGTTTCTCAAGAACCATGGGATTCTATCCCAATAGATACCACCTTATACACCTCAGCTTAATGGCATATATGAAAGGAGGAATCATACACTGTTAGACATAGTGCGGTCCATATTGAGCTTCGCCAACGTAACCATCTCATTCTGGGGAAACGCCTTAGAGACTACAGCTTACTTTCTTAATAGAGTTTCAACTAAGTCGGTAGTATCTACTCCATATGAGATATGGAAAGGGAAAAAGCCTGATATTAAAATTGTTAAGATTTGGGGTGTCATACCCACATTAAAAGATATAACCCCGATAGGTTGGAATCTAGGATAAAGCGGTGTAAGTTTATGGGATACCCCAAATAAACTTATGGGTATTATTTCTATTACGCCAAAGACCAAAAGGTCTTTGTCCATGTACTCCAACAAGGTTTGGAACTTGGTTGAAGCACCTGAGGGTATTGTACCTATCGATCTCAAGTGGATCTTCAAGATGAAGATCGGAGTATATGAAGAGGTAGAGACCTATAAAACAAGGCTAGTGGCAAAGAAGTATCATAAAAGGCAAAGTATTGACTATGACAAAACCTTCTAACCCGTAGTCATGCTAAAATCTATCTGAATTCTATTGACTATTGCAGCACACTATAATTATGAAATCTGATAGATGGATGTGAAAACCGCATTCCTCAATGGCAACCTTGAAGAGGAGGTGTATATAATACAACCTGAGGGATTCGTGTCCAAGGACTACCCAGATAAGGTGTATAAGTTGCTTAGGTCCATTTATAAACTAAAGTAAACTTCCTAAAGTTGGAAAATAAGATTTGATGAGGCAATCAGATCTTATAACTTTATTAAGAACGAATATAAGCCTTGTGTTTATAGGAAGGTATGTGAGAGCACTATCGCCTTCTTGGTGTTATATGTGGATAACATTTTGATTATTGGGAATGATGTAGGAATGCTATCCATAGTAAAAGCTTGGTTATCTAGACACTTTTCCATAAAGAATTTAGGGGAAGCATCCTATATCTTGGGGATTCAAATTTATAGAGATAGATCCAAGAGGATGCTTGGCTTGTCCCAGTCCAGGTACATAGACACCATAGTCAAAAGGTTGGGCATAAAAAATTCTAAGAGATGTCTTATACCGATGAGACATGGGATATCACTTTCTAGGAGTATATCCCCAAAGACTCTTGAAGAAAGGGAGAATAGGGATAGGATACCTTATGCCTCAGCCATAGGATTTATCATTAATGCCATGCTATGTACCAGGCTTGATATAGTATATGCTCCAAGTGTCACAAGCAGGTATCAGACGGATCCAGGCTTAGAGCATTGGAAAGCGGTAAAGTGTATCCTTAAGTACTTAAGAAGGAATAAGGATCTTTTACTGGTATATGGAGGTAGTAGCCTCAGGGTTGAAGGCTACACAGACTCAAGTTTCCGGTCTAATGTCGATGATAGCAAGTCTAATTCCGGGTATGTGTTCGCCCTGAATGGAGGAGTAGCATGCTGAAAAAGTTTCAAGCAAGATACTACTGCTGACTTAACCATAGAGGCAGAGTACATTGTTGCAGCAAAGGTGCAAAGGAGGGAGTTTGGATGAAGAAGTTCATCATAGATCTAGGAGTCATGTCAGGCATCGAGGAATTGATTCCCTTATATTGTGATAACTACAAGGTGATTACTCAAATGAGGGAATCTCGATCTCATCAAAAGCATTCTGAGGAGGTTCCAACTTATTAGAGAGATCGTGGCCCGAGGAGATATAGCGGTGAAAAGAGTTTTATCCGAAGATAAAATCGTATATCCATTAAGAAAGCTATTATCTCATATTGTCCTTGAGCATCACAGGGGTCTGATGGGAATTAGACATATAAGTGATTGGCTTTAGGTCAAGTGGGAGATTGCTAGTCATAGGTGCCTTGCAAGCCAATCACATGAGTGATGGCACGTGTAACATGACATAAACTCTTTTTTCTTATTATATTTTTAGTATTTTATCACTTTATATATATATATATATATATATATATATATATATATATATATATATATCTGTTTAATGGGAATTGGATCGTGATGAGATCATGATAATGAGACCGATTTACCTGTAAACACATATCCTAAATAATCCTGGTCATAGGTTACTCGAGAAGGGTATCGAGATAACCAAACAGACTGATGTTTTATATACCCGTCCATATGATGGATGCAGCTGGTCTCATAGTTGCTTATATGGGGATACTAGGGATACAATATAGGTGCTCATTGGGTAATGAATTCACTGATTGATCCGCTTACGAAATATTGAATGATTGATGATGTCTTATTATCAGACAACAATTTCATAGTCTAAGTGGTGTATCTAGTCCTGAAACTTGAGACACCAAGAATGTCCTGTATGAGTGCTCCACTCTTTAATACTAGACTTATAAGTTTGGATATCCCAGATCTAGCATAGTCTGTCATCGGGAGTGGTAGTCAACCTTACGAGGGCTATTGAGTGTCGATAAAGGATCATCCACTATCGGTGTCATGAGAGGAATGTCTCATGTGTTCTTGCTCAGACAAATCCCTAGCCAGGGTCATTCAGATTGAGAGAGAAAGAGTTCTCTAGGAGAATCCAATTAGAGCGAGACTCGAGTAGAAACTGTATGGGTCTGACAGCACCGTGCTCGATATACGGTCTCTGGGACATTAGATAAATAAGAGACTATAAATATATGGTAACTGAGGACAAACAGGTCCAATGGATTGGATTCCTCTATATCGTCTAGGGACTACGGCGTAGTGGCCTAGTACGTTTGCAGTCGATGAGTCGAGTGAATTATTATGGAGATAAAAATTCACTAAGCCAGAAGAAGTTCTGATAGGTATGACTCATGGCCAACTCGATATTGGGTTTAGAGGGTCATACACATATGGTAAGCATTGCGATGAGTAGAGGTTCGGATATGAGATATCCGTCAAAGCTCCTATCTTATTGGATATCCAATAAGCCCCTGAATTATTGGATCCTATGAATGAGATCCAATAAGAGCCCATGAGAGATTATTGGATAGAGATCTACTAATCTAATAGGCTTGGGTAGTTGGATGGAGATTCAATAACTAATAGGGTAGGATCCATTAGGGTTAAGTTGACAAGAAACCTCTATAAATAGGAGGAAACTAGCAATTCATAGGCTAGAGCTTTTTTGGTTACCTTCTCCTATTCTCCTCCCCTTCTCCACCTTATTGTAGACTTGTAGTTTTGAGGAGCGTTATCGTAGCCCTACTGTATGGATCATCGCTAATGAGCAGGGCGCTTGACCTCCTTCACCCTCTTCTAGAAATCTGCAGGAATTCAGGGATATACGATCTCTCTAGGTAACACAAACTATCTCACACGTGAGTTTCCATTTTGTGAACTTTACGCACCAATCTTCGCACAACGACGAACATATCTTTGGGAATTTGGGATTTTATTTTCTATTCTTCCACTACGCATGTGATGTCACCCCCAAGATTTCCCAATAGTGGTATCAGAGCTAGGTTGTTCGTGCGAAAATTGGTTTTGAACTACGTGTGTTATGTTTTGAAGAAGCTTTTGTCATCAAGATCGTTGATGCCAAAGGCGAGAAAGGGCAGCAACTGTTGCTGCCCTTACTGCCCATGCAAAAGTGGCCAAAGGCTGCTTGCAGCCTTGGCCTTCTACGTGCATGCGGTTGGTTGCTGGCTGTCGGTGACCGACGACCTGCCTGTAGTAGGCCACCAACTATGCCGCCTGTAGGGGCTGGCACTACACCATCGGGGGCGGCGCCTGTAGGGGAAACTGCTCGCAGGGGTGACAGGACCCGCAGGGGCGATAGGGCCCACAGGGGCGCTATCCCGGTGGGGCAGCGATGCCTGCGGGCACTGCGCCAGCGGGTAGAGGCACCGCGTAGGCGGTGCCTACCGCCATTGGGTCCGTGCGCGAGCCCCAGCAGAGGCGCACGGGGGTGCGATTGCACCCGTAGGGGCACCCGCCCGCAAGTAGAGGTGCCTGCGGGTACGACGACGCCCGTAGGGGAGCCCACCAGCGGGCGAGCCGCTCGCAAGCAAGGGCGGTGCCCCCGCCCCCCCCACCATAGAGGGTCGTCATCGGCAGGGTTTTGGCGACCCCAACAGTAGGGGAGAGGGAGAAGGGCATTAGGGCATTTTTGGCAAAAGGTAATTTTGCCTCTCAAAATTTTAGAAATTTAGATTCTGTCCTCTATCCAAATTATGAAAATACCTCTCAAAATTCAAAAAATTCCATGCATGTCCCTGATTTTAAAAAAATATTAATTAATTAAAAAATTTAATTGATTTTTTTTTATTGTCTAGTAGTCCTAAATGATGATGATTTATTCATGTGATGTATGATATGTTGACGGATAATCATGGACCGTGTGTTGTGTGTACTTGTGATTATTATTATTATTGGGGCCTACAAGCCTCCATTTTGTTTCTCATTTATTTTCAGGCCTGCGTGCCTATGATTAAGTTGTAATCACATGAGGAGGCGCAGCGGGAGCGTAGAAGCGATAGCGGGACCCACGAGACGGACGATCGCGATGCATGGAGATGCGTTGAGATGCCGACGGAATCGACGAGGACGAGATGGACGATCACAGGGCATGGAGATGCACCGTTGCACACATAGATCTTGATGTGAGTGATTAGGCCCACTGGCTCATGCTTGATCATATTAGGTTATGGTCCATGATCATATGGTGTAATTGCTCATGTGATGTGTGATTGTTTATACACCTACTATATATATATATATATATATATATATATATATATATATATATATACTTGTGATGTAGATATATATTAAATATGTATATGTGTGACATGTCATATTAGGAAACCAAATCAAAGAAACCCCTCTCTCGACAATATTAAGTCGATAAACATGTGGCAATTAGATTGACTCACATTGTCTTCCATCATTATAGGAAGCGATCGATTCTCGGTATAGGTTGAGTTGGTCGAGTCCCTCGAGGCTCACCTATATCATGATTCGCTATCTTGCCTACGATATAGAGATGTCACCGGTGACCTGAGGACCTTATATGTTTGGTCGAGTCCCTCGATGGTATATCATCTTATCAAACTCATCTTGTAACGATGGTGTTATGATCGACAAAAGTTATCTACCTTTCGGGCTTAGTGTGATTGGTCGAGTCTCTCGAGATTATACTAAGATGCAGATTGGATCCTGATCCCCACTAGAAGTCTGCTGGAGACTTTTTTTCACATACTGAGGGTGTCGCGTGACTTGTCAGTAAAATAGTGGGAGCATATTAAGATAGAAGTCAATATCTTGATTGTTTATTTTTGTAAAATCTATATGTTATTTATTTTTACTGCATCTTTATTTTTAGAAAATATCACTTTCAAATCCCTTACGTGGCATACTTGATGTCAAATGCCTCACTGGTCCAAATTATACGGATTGGCTCTACAACTTGAGAATTGTTCTCATGGATGAGAAAATCGCGTACGTCCTTGATACAGTGATGCCTATGCCCGAGGAAAGAGCAAGCGAGGATGAGATCGCTCGCTACGTAAAGTATATTGATGACTCCACTCTAGCTCAGTGTTACATATTGGGCTCCATGACTCCTGAGTTATATAGACAATATGAAAAAATGGATGTCATATCCATTCTCCTATATGTCCGCAACCTATTTGAGGAATAGGGAAGGACTCAGCGATATGAGATATTTAATAGCCTCTTCTGCGCTAAGATGATTGAGGAGATACTGGTTTAGAACCCTGTCCTAAAGATGTTTGAGTGGATAGAAAAACTCACAGGTCTAGGAATGGTCCTAGAGATAACCTGTGTGTGGATCTTGTGCTTCAATCCCTACTAAATTCCTTTTCATAGTTCATAATGAATTTTAATATAAATAAGCTTGAGGTGACTCTCCCAAAGCTCCTCAATATGTTGAAGAAGGTAGAGAGCACTATCAAGAAAGAGAAGCCAGTTCTTTACACTAGTGAGACCAGAAATAAAAGGAAAGCAGAAAAGTACCTTAAGAAG